>NC_142652.1:13636363-13939393 GCF_055504915.1 Nelumbo nucifera | reverse complement strand
ATTCACTCAAGAAAATCTGGAGTAGTGGACCGGGTATGTGTAATGGAAACGAGGGAAGCTTCGCATGGTAAGTTTAAGTTGGACCAACCATACTTTTCCGCAAAAAGAAGACTTTGAAGAACAACTTCACATTCAGCTTCCATCGGACTGCAAACAAAATCAATCATGTTACCTAAAGCACACAAAAATTTGAAATTATTGTTGAAGATAATTATGCCGTAGAGCCTTTATTATTGCAGGCAGTTCCTCCATCACAAACAATGTAAATGGAATTATCTACCTGGGCGTGGAGGTTAACAAGCATTTGTTGCATTGGGTTTGGTCTTTGCTCTTGATTAGAGCAAATTTGGGCCCCGAGGAAATTCACCTGAATCTGGCTTAGGGTCCAAGAAACAGTCTTAGTTTCACTTCTAAAAATGACACTTTTCCTGCCGACCAGATGAAGTACCAAGCTACAACAGGCCAAGCGAGAATTTGATCAAGCAAAACTTATATTATTATTTTTAGGGAAAATTCTTGATTAGTATCCTGTACTTTAGGCCTAGTGCCACCTTAGTCCCCAAACTTTTAAATGTGACAATTCAGTAGTCGAACTTTCAAAACGTGTCAATCCAGTACCTACCGTTAACCAACCGTTAAATGACATTTGATAAAGACACAAATGCCCTCCGAGTGTCATCTAATTTTCTTTATAGAATGCTTGATGTGACCCCAATTTTTTTGAATAGAATAAGCAAAGATTTGTGATTGTTAATTTTTTGTCAATGTTTGGATGATTGGTAAAGAAGATTGTATGTCATTCAAAAGGCATTTGTGTCTTTTTCAAATGCCACTTAACGACTGATTAATAGATGATTAACGGTAGGTAATGGATTGACACATTTTGAAAGTTCAGGTACTGAATTGTCGCATTTTAAAGTTCGGAGACTAAAGTGGCACTAGGCCCAAAGTACATAGTACTAATCAGAAATTTTCTCTTATTTTTATTTCCCAAGGTAATGTTGGGTTTAAAGGAAAAGATAGGAAAACGAAAGGCAAGGTAAGGAAACCTTTACAAACTTTGTATAAATTTTCATACTTTTCCCTTTCTTTCCCTACCTTTTCCTTCAAACCAAACATAGCCTAAGTGAATTAGGACATAAAGGAGAGAATGAAGATTTGCGGGAAAAGAGATGGACCAAGGGCTAGCAAATACGATAAGTTTGGTGAAGTGGCAATGCAAGAAAATATGAGGTGGGCTTTCTTTCAGCATTATCACACAGGGAACAGTTAGTTTGGGAAGACATTCCTGGACGAGCTAAGTCAGCTTTGCAGAGAACATGTGTAATTATGGAGAGACGCCATAGAAAACACGGTTGGACCATTTGACATGCAGATTGGAGGTAAAGAGTCCTGATTTTTCTAGACTAAACATTGTATTTGCACTCTTTCCAAACTATTTGCTCCTATACGTATTCAATACAGTGAATTAAAATCTTATTTTCTTTTGCGAGGAAAAAAAGATGCTAATTGCTACAGTTGGGTTGAATATATGTTAAATTTTGAATGGGTCTAACTTCTAAGCCTCTGTAATTGAAATTCTTCAATAATTGAACAAAACCAACTCGTATCTTCGGGAGTCCGCTTTGGTTCATAGGTCCCTGTGAATGTTTCCTCTAACTTCTAACCACCAATGAGATGATAGCCTTCATGCATTAAAATAAAAAAGTCACACTTAGTATAAAGGTCTGCCCGCCTTGTTCTATGCTCCATTATTTTAAATAAAAGAAGAGAAAAACAAAAACTAAAGAATTAAAACAATATAATTTCATAAGGTATTACACCGGCTTGGCTGCTGGTTAGGCCAAATGGTTCGATAGTTGGATCCAATCCGACATCGACGTTGGCGACAACATCGATTTCTTTCGAGTATCAACTATCAAGTGTCAAGTGAAGAGATCAGACCAGGAGGCATATTATTGAACCTTGATTCTTGACCTCTATCTTGGGAGTTCACATCTGTGCCCCACAGAGGATACCCCACACTATATCCCAACCGTGTATTGAAAACATCTCCACTGACAATTTCAGAAGATGTTTTCAATACATGCTGAGATGTTGAGATGTGCATGTAGGGCATTTGTGGGATGTACTCTGTGGGACGCAGTTGTGATCTACTATCTTGGGCCCTATTTTGATCCACAATGCGGTTGCGCCTCTTGATGGGTGCCACGTGTCAAGCTGAGCAATCATTTTCAAGGATCTAATAACTGTTGCTTGCGATGGGAAAAAGCATGTCGACTGCATGTACAGCGTTAACTCATTCGATCGTTGAAACTTGGAAGCCCATCGAAAGTTTTCACGAGTCATGACAAGCCACACTACCAACTATAACTGAACCGGCGGGACGATCATACCGTCCCTACATGGCGGTGACCAGCTGGCTACCTTCCCATCGCAGAAGACGGAACTCACAGAAGTTGTTTAACCCTTGAAATTACTAAAACGGACCTTGAGCGAGATAGAGGGCATGGAATTGGACGCATGGCGATTCCGTTATTTCCTCTGTCTTCTGTTGGTTGGGAAATGTCAAAAACACCCTCAGATTTTGTCACACCAGTGACCAGACCACCGAGGTTTCTTTCTCCTATTTTCGCCGTTTCGCGTTGACGACAGGCTTCGGGTTTCGAATGGAGACGGACGAGAGAATTCAAGTAGAAAGTAGAAACGAAAGCCTAAGCTACGTACGTAGTACGTACATGAAATGCCGCTACGCACACATGAAGATTGAAGGAACAACGGAGTCCAACGTCAGTCAACGTGGCATTCATGCAAGGCCAAAATCCTAAAAACCCCATCGGGTTTCTGCTAAAACTACAATTTTGATGAGATCTAATGAACGGTGAAGATCACTGCATAGTTCTCAAAACAAAACGACGTTGGTAGCACGGAATGAATCCTCAGTTTCGCCTGGCGGAGTGGCGGGGATCTCTTCTTTTTAACAGTTATAGATGGGCATTGGGATTTGGGCGCCAAAGTCATTTCCCGAAGACGAGGAACTGGAACGAATCAGGTGGTTGGTAGTCCATACAGCCGCAACCACAGCCGTCGATTAAAGAAAATCACAAAAGCTGAGATATTTGTTGATGTTTAATTTTTCCTTTTTTTTTAAAGATTAAAGAAAAGCTTCGATCTACGCCTTTCAAAGAAGACGTGCGGCGTATTGGATGATTGGATCCACATCAACGTCACAATGAAAGATTCAAGAATAATAACAATTTCTTATGGCGCGCTCTTGTAGTTGTATACAGAGGAACTGTTATATATATAAAAGCCAAACCTCACCGTCTCACCGATGCTGTGATCTCATTTGTCGCTTGATGTGGTAAAAACGTAATATCAGTGGCAATAAGGGTTAATCGGGTAATTGCAACTGAAATTTCAGTTCATAACAGACAGCAGCTGCAAGGAAAGGGGAAAACAACCTTCCTTCCACAGCCATCAAACTGGTCTAAACCGAAAACGCCCCATCACTGATGGAGGAAGCCGAGGTAAAAAACCTAACCACCAAACATCCATCTCAACCACCATCGCCACCACCACCGCCGCCGCAAGCCGGCAGCACTACCACAATTGTTATTAATCCGTATCTGTATTCGAAAATTTTGTTTCTTTTCTTCTTTTAGTTTCTTCATTCAACCGTTTTTTGGGACTGTTTTCAGTTTCACTAATGAGGGTTCCTTTCCATCGGGGTTTGTTCTAGACATACTTGTGCTCTGGTTGTTACTCACCATCTGGTATTTGATTGCAGAAAATGGCAGCCTTGAAGAAGGCTTACGCGGATATAATCCTCAATACGGCCAAGGAGGCGGCCGCTCGGATTATGGTATCTGAGCGTAAGGCCCTTCAGTTCCAGCAGGACCTCTTTGTCGCCAAGGAAGAGGCGCTTAATATGCTACTTCGTCTTAAGCAACTCATGAATTCTAAGGTAATTTGTTTGTCATCTTTTCTTTGGTCGTCGGTTGTGGTTCTCGGTCTTCTTTGTGGGTATAAGGACGTATTATGCGAAGTTGATTTATTTTACTGCATTATTTAGTTTGATACATGGTACTGGTGTGAAATGCTGTTTACTGACTTTTCTTTTCCTTCTGCGATTGGTGGAGTGTTTTCACTGCAATTTGTTGTCCAGATGAATTAGAAGTAGCTGATATTTCATTCGCATGAAATGAGAGCCTTTTTTGTCCATGTCTAGTTCTGATTTTATGTTCTAATACTTCGATTTGTGAAGAGGGTTTTACAAACTAACTGTTTAGTTTGGGAAGACCATTTTCTTAACAGTGTAATTATTGTTTTTGGGAATTTGGCACCACTTGCTTTTACAAGGAAGGGAAATCTATTCAAACTGGATTCAAATTCTGTGATAGTATGATGCTATTTCAAGATTTCTTCTTTCATTGGAGTCAATAACTCAAAACTGGTGAATAACAGATAGTGATAGTTTACTTCTGAATGTGTCTTCTGGACTCCTGCAAGCCCAAAAGATGAAAAAGCTTTCATGTGATCCATGTATTTAGCAATAGAACATCAAAATTTGCATTGTAGGATATTTGAAACAGGAATGAATTCCATACCTCTTCCTAAGAAATATAACATGAAGGTGTATAACCCTAGTGATTGTCATCTGATAAAGGATAAAACATGAAAACTCCAATGCAAATCAACATATTTATCTCCATTTGTAGTGAAGGAGCTAAATCTGTCATTTGAGATGGCATCTTATGAATTAACAAAACTCCAAAATCTTAGCTAGAAAAAGAAAACCTGACATTATTATGTCAGAAGCCCAGGATCCTGATCCAACATCCTATGGCTGGGTCTAAGTGATATTCATAGAAAGATTCTAATTTAAACAATAGAAGAAAAAATTGGAAGAAATATATCTTGTATAAGCAAACTTACCTTGACAAAGAGACCTTATGAGATCTAAACTTAGTTCCCAGAACTGTCTATTGCCACCCCTGATTCACATATGAAATGTGGATCATAATCCTTTGGAGTGGAAATGCATATGAAGTTTGACAATAGTTGACTAATTTGTTGATACAATTCTAAGTGAAAAATTTAATGGCTTGGGAGCAAGCTCAGTCGTCCTTCAATTTAGCTGTGTAACTTGAGATTACGACTTAGTACCTTGGTATTAAGGACATTTTACACTTACCTATATGGTATTTGTTACTATCATTTGCAATTTTGTGGTTTAGCTAATATCTATAACTTCATCTGTAATTATATATTTAATGGATTTTCCAATTCATGCTCATATTAAAGATGCAAATAGTCTTTATGTGGTCTTCTTTCTAGCCCTAGTTTTCTCAACATGTTTATTTTTTATGTATCATATCTTTTAGATGTATTATACCCTGTATTCTGGAAGCCTGCAGGTGTTGGTTGATAATAGACCAAGTTTGTAAACTGTACCTAACCATTGCTTTTGATAATTTACATGACCATATTGTAGTGAGACTGGGCCGAATGGGCCCTATCCCATTACTATCTTCTTGATTAGTTCTTTCTTGTTATTTGTTCTTAATGGGCCTTTAATTCTTTTTATGTTTTCTAAGTATGCTGATGAGGTGGACGCCCACTTAAGGGCAGACTTGTAATTTATGTAATCTTAGTAAGATTAAAAACACCGTGGAGAAAGAGGAGATTATCGAACTCCTTCTTTCTCCCTTCTTCTCCATTATTCCTTCTTCTTCTTGTTGTCTTCTTCTTCTTCTCTTCCTCTTCTGCTATAATCTGAAATATTTTTACAATTTTTTATTGGTCTGAATCACATCTCATACAATGTTGATGACCTTTTTTGGTCTTGTTACAACTCGTAAGATAAACCCGAGTAAGATATACGACTTACACAAACTTATAAAAAAAAGACATAAGACCTCTACAACTTTTGATTTTTGTATTTTGTAGTTAGTACAGGATTAGAGTCAATATGTTTCTGGTCAGTAGGATATTAAATGAAGTGGAGATATTGTTATAGAATTGGAAATTGATAGGCTGGATTGTTTATTAAATAGCTTGTGAATTTTTTGATTATTATTCCCTTTTTCAATGCTTGTCTCACATTGCAAGAATATGGTAGAAAATTTGAGAACATACTAGTGGTTGAACATAATACGGGTAGACTATGATGCATAAAATCACACTGATTCTTTCTAAACTGTCCTATATTCTGTTTTTTTTTTTTTTTTTAAATTTTAGAGGAGCTCTTAAGAAAATTCGGTTGTTATTCCAGGGCTTCCTTGAAAGCATTAGTGTTTATGTAAATATGTAATGTATCTTCTAGATGCTTAGGTAACATTTGGTAATGCTACATATAAATTTATCTGGTGTGTTTCTGTTTTCTGTTCCTGGGAATGAAAAACCACAAAAAACATTTTTTGAGATGTGATGTAATAACACCTTATTTGTTTTCTAGGAACTTGGGTATGTGTTTGTTAGAATTCATTTTCTTAAAGAATGGATTTCAGTTATACTGCTGAAGCATTCTGCAAGTAGAATTCCCTGTTAATCATTTAGTCAGAGGAAATTTACATGATGCATTGAACATACAGACTTCATGGTTTTGTTTAGAGCCCTTTTAAAGGTTAGGACTGACGGGTCTAATGATGCATTATCTATGTATCTGTGTGACGGTTTCCAGAATTATTTAGCATGATTTTCTGTTTATTTATTTATTTTTTAAATTCAGAACATTATTAGCATCTTATAATGTCAACTTTGATTAGTGATAAAGAATGGATATCCTTACTCCTCCCAGTGTTGCCCTGACCTTTTCTTTATGAGCATGTTTGACACTTGGAGGGTGGTTGTTATAATGGGGCTTGCTAGTCATCATCCTGGTTGAATCATTTGGAATTTGGTCTGAACAAACTTTCAAATTAGATTGAGATTTGACATGCCTTGGGAGATATGTTGGTTTTTAACCATTTGGCATAGGAGGTTGCTAAGCATCTTGTAGTTACATCGTTCTTTTTCATTAATCAATAAAAAAAAAAAGAAATTGAATTGTACTCAACAGGGCACTTATTTGAGGAGAATGCCCCAGTTGTGTCCTGTTCTTGTGCCCACACATTCACAAGGAATCTGTTTACCCTTGCAAAAAATTCTTTGATTTTCTGCCTCTCATGCTTGTGTTGTCTTTTTCCTGTTAGTACGTTAGAAATCTTGTAGAGTGAAGTGTTTCTTTGTTATTCTCATTTATTTCTTGCACCAATGTAATAATTAGTTGGCTATTATAGATGTTAATTCTTGTTAGAATTAGTTGACAGGGGCATACTTGTCTTTTCTCTTGTTATTTTTCTCTCTTATATGTGTTGTAACTTATCTAGGGGCATTGTTATCATTTCAGCAACCAGTAAAATGTTAATAAAAGCTGGGTTGACAGTAAGGATAGTTAGTTCGACTTGTCCTTGCTTGTCTTCCCTCTTTTCTTCCCTTCCTCTTCTCTATCTCTTCCCTTCCTTCTTCCTTTGCTTCTTTTTCACGTTTTCTTTCACTTTACTTCTGTTAATTGAAGTTGGAACAATTCTAAACTAGATGTTTTCTGTTTTTACTTTTTATATATTTCTAATATCAGTTTTAAATGAATACATTGTGTATCGTGAAGAGAATAATCTTTTGCCAAATTTATGTAGATGGTAAACTAGGTGAAAGAAAAAATAATAAATAAATAAATTAATGAGGGATTTTATTACTGATTTACATATTTTTACTTGAGGTGGAAGTGAAGTGGAGAATTTGAAAGGTGATATAAGATTACTTCACACCACTGTGTGGCAATTTAGTTGCTGTTGTTGAGTAAATGAAGCAGTAGGAAGATAGGAGGTATAAGCAAGAAGAAAAGCTGAGAGAGGCATCTTCTAAAAGCAGTTGAATCCCCCCCCCCCTGCAGGTAGGAGGGGTTGATTTCTATGGATGCTGATGTTGGGTTAGATGTATCTTTATCTCCCTCGTTTTTATAACTAATTAATAAAGTGGAACTACCAATTGAAAATTCTTTATCTCCCTTGGTACAAAATTGATGAAGCTTTTTCATAAAGCTATCTTTGTTAAAGAAATGATCAAGGGGAAGGACATTTTAGTTTTTTGATCCATCAGTGAACCATATCTCATTATTCTATAGCATGGTGTCACTTGCTATTAGCTTATTTTAATGCTAGAACATACTGTGGAGATGGCAAGGCATTTTATGATTTTTTTTGTCAGTAACTCTACTCTGTTTATTGATTGTTTGGTTCTCCTTCCAATAAAATCTATACTCTCTCTACAATCCCTTGAAGATGGATGAAGTAGCTTCATGATTTCCTGATATTAGCTTTTGCACTCTGTGTGTGTTCTTTTAGATGATTAGCAATTGGTGTCGGTATCCTGCACTGCCATAGGTTCATAGCATCAGTGTGGAATTGGAAAATTGTTGAACTTGGCAATCACGGTGTTAGCAGTTGTTGGTTTGGCTGTTTTAGTGTTTATGTTAGTCATATTTGTGTCTTAAGTTCTTAGTTATTGGGCCTAAACTTGTTTAATGTTTTATTTGTCTAGGTGTCCCATCACTAATCAGGGGCATTCTAGTCCATTCATGTAACATTATTTTATAATCATCTATATAAGATTGTAGGGCCGGCTGAAGTAGGTATGCCGCCTTTCTCAAATATTCTTCTCTTCTTCTTCTTCTTCTTCTTCTTCTTCTTCTTCTTCTTCTTCTTCTTCTTCGGCTGCTGTGTTCCAGCAAACATGGTATCAGAGCACTAATCCGTCTGTCTGGTTACAGCCGCCACTTTTCTCTGCTCTTCTCTATTCCTTTTTTCCTCTCTCTCTCTCCTATTTTGGTTGTTGTGAAGAAACCCTAGGGCTTATTTTAATGCTAGAACATACTATGGAGATGGCAAGGCATTTTATGATTTTTTTTTGTCAATAACTCTACTCTGTTTATTGATTGTTTGGTTCTCCTTCCAATAAAATCTATAATCTCTCTACAATCCCTTGAAGATGGATGAAGTAGCTTCATGATTTCCTGATATTAGCTTTTGCACTCTGTGTGTGTTCTTTTAGATGATTAGCAATTGGTGTCGGTATCCTGCACTGCCATAGGTTCATAGCATCAGTGTGGAATTGGAAAATTGTTGACTTGGCAATCACGGTGTTAGCAGTTGTTGGCTCGACTGTTTTGGTGTTTATGTTAGTCATATTTGTGTCTTAAGTTCTTAGTTATTGGGCCTAAACTTGTTTAATGTTTTATTTGTCTAGGTGTCCCATCACTAATCAGGGGCATTCTAGTCCATTCATGTAACATTATTTTATAATCATCTATATAAGATTGTAGGGCCGGCTGAAGTAGGTATGCCGCATTTCTCAAATCTTCTTCTTCTTCTTCTTCTGTCTGGTTACAACATGGTATCAGAGCACTAATCCGTCTGTCTGGTTACAGCCGCCACTTTTCTCTGCTCTTCTCTATTCCTTTTTTCCTCTTTCTCTCTCTCTCTCTCTCTCTCCTATCTTGGTCGCTGTGAAGAAACCCTAGGGCTGACCGTAGAACACAACAAGGTTTGTATCTAGGGTTTCCCTTGGTTGTAGAGCCCAAGGGGAGTTTGTTCCAGAAACCGATGCCCTACTAGACACCTTGCAGCAGGTAGTAGCCATTCGGCTGCTAAGAGAGATCTGTGTGGAACAGATCTAGGTGGAAGGACTGACTTCGACAGTCCTAGTACAGATCGTAAAGGTGATCCCAGTCTACGACAATAGAAGTCAAAGCCCAGTCTAGTCCAAAAGAGTTCAGCACGGTACAGAGGCAGATCTAGGTGGAAGGACTGACTTCGGTAAGTCTGAAATAGTGTTCTTTGTACTGATTTTTCAATTGTGATCACTGTAAGAGGAAGGAGATGTCTTCAATATCGGGAGAAGTGTCTTCTAGGGATAATAGAACTGGTGGGAGGTCTCCTAATATGGAAAATCCAAATCTGCACAGCTTGCAGATCACTAGTGTATTGTTGGATGAATATAACTTCAGAGAATGGTCTGTTTCATCCATGCTCTTAATTACTTCCCGGGAACTTACGGGTTATTTAGATGGACAGAAGAAGGAACCTGTAGTGGGTAGTGCGGAGTATGCAGTATGGCGTAAGGAAAATGCTACTGTTATGTCCTGGCTTCTTGCTTCGATGACTCCAAGAGTGGCCAGGACTGTTCAACACTTTCCTATTGCTGCTAAGATTTGGGAGAAAGTCTCTAAAACTTATGGATAGAGAAAGAACAATGCCAGAATTTATAGGCTGAACCAAGACATTGCTGCATTGAGACAAGGAGATATGACAGTTGCAACGTATTTTGCAACCCTAGAAGGACTATGGGAAGAACTTGATCATCATCTTATTCTTGATTGGGAGAATGCAAAAGACAAGGAGAGGCATGACAAACAAATTGAAGAGGGTAGAGCCTTTAAGTTCTTGGCTGGTTTAGACCCAATGTATGAGAGCATAAGGTCTCAAATTCTGGGAAGGGATGAAATGCCAGATTTACACTATGTCTATTATCTAGTAAGGAATGAAGAGGTTAGGAGGAAAGAGATGCAAGTTGACACTCAAATACAGCCAGCTGAACAGCCTGTTGAACATTCAGCCCTGATTTCTTCAAACCAAAAGGGGAGCAAGCATTTAGACAAGAGGCATCTTAAGTGCTCTCATTGTGGTGGTGAAAGGCATGTAAAAGAGACTTGCTGGGTTCTTTATCCTCATCTGAAACCAGCTGCGTTAAGGAAAGACAAGAAGTCCCAGAAGAATCAAACAGCAAGTGGGAACCATGTTACTAGTCACAGTGGTGATAGCTCGAAGAACACATCTACAGTTGCATCTTCTCCCATGGGACAGACTGCTAATTCCTCCACATCCGGGTCTTTGGGTTTCACTGCTAATGAGATAGAGGTCCTTAGCCGGGCCCTAACCCGTCTAAGGACTAATTCCCTTGTTTCCACCTCTCTTGCCAGATCAGGTATTGTCTCTGCTTATAGCACAACTAGTTCTATAGACTCTACTTCTTGGATTATTGATTCCGGTGCAACTGACCACATGACACACACGTCCTCTTTATTTTCTTCTTACCAATTGATGTCTGGCCAAGATAAGATGAGAGTTGCTGACGGTTCCCTCTCCACCATCTCTAGGAAGGGGGGGGGGGGTTGACCTAAGCAAGAACCTCTCTCTTGAATCTGTTCTACATGTTCCAAATCTTACTTCCAATCTCTTATCTGTTACGAAGCTTACCAAGAATTTAAACTGTAGCGTAACTTTCTTTCCTACTCATTGTGTCTTTCAGGATAGATTGACGAAGAGAACGATTGGGAGCGGTCATGAGTGTGGAGGTCTCTACTATTTTGATGTAGACATAAGTTCGACCTTACAGTCATCTGCTACCAGTAGTCAGAATAATGAGGAGTCAATAGCTAGGTTACACTTGTGGCATGCTAGGCTAGGTCATTTACCTTTTTCATCATTGCAAGGGCTGTTTCCTGAATTATTCGAGGGTATTTTGAGTCAAAGTTTAGTTTGTGAAGTGTGTCAGTTGTCAAAACAATGTAGAACTCTTTATCCAATTTCTAGTAATGAAATTCAAGCTCCTTTTGATTTGGTCCATTATGATGTTTGGGGCCCTTCACTTCTTGTTTCTGTGGATGGCTTTCGTTACTTTATCAGTTTTATTGATAGTCACAATGCACATGGATCTACTTGTTAAAAGGACGTGATGAAGTGCTACGGATAACCATGGCATTTTGTAAAATGATTGAAACTCAATTTGACAAGAAGATTAAGCAATTCTGTTCAGACAATGCTGCTGAATATTTTGAAAGATCCTTGAACATGTTCATGGAAGATGCTGGCATGCTACATCAGTCATCTTGTGCTAGTACCCCTCAACAGAATGGGGTTGCTGAGCGCAAAAATACACTTATTGGAGACCGCTCGAGCTTTATTATTTCAGCACAAGGTTCCCAAGCACTACTGGTCTCAAGCAGTCCTTACTGCATCATATTTGATAAATCCGATGCCATCCAAGGTGTTGGGTATGAAAACTCCTTTCTCTGTCCTTTGCCCTAATCTTCCAGACTTTCCTCTTCCACCTAGAGTCTTTGGTTGTGTATGTTTTATACATGTAAAGGATCCAAAGAAGACCAAGTTGGATCCTAGGGCTATGAAAGGAATCTTTCTTGGGTACTCTCCTACACAGAAAGGTTACAAGTGTTATGATCCCGTCACCAAGAAGAAATACGTCACAAAAGATGTGGTATTTTTTGAGTCTCACTCCTATTTTCATTCTTCCTAGAATCCTCTTCAGGGGGAGACTAGTGGGGATGGAAGAGGATTCTTCTTCCCCCTCCTTTTTTGTGTTTCTTTCTGCCTCGGGCCTTCCATCTTCTCCTCCTGATCCTCCTAGTTGTAGCATCCCAGGTGAACCTAGTGAGGCTCCCATTGCACCTATTACCACTCTTGATGCTGCAGATGTAACTGAGGACACCAGTAAGCAACAAAAAGATATAAGGATCACCTACAACAGAAGGAAAAAAGACCCTCTAACTCATGGCAGCAATCAATCAGACTTGGATCAATCTGCCTCAGCAACTCCAGGTAATTCTATCACTCATACTTCTGATTTGGATCTCCCTATTGCTCTTCGTAAGTCTACCCGTTCTTGTACTATCCGACACCCCATTGCTGAATTTGTTTCTTACTCACGTTTATTTCCTCGTTATTATTCCTTTGTGTCTGCTCTCTCCTCCGTGCATGTTCCTACTAGGTACTTAGAGGCAGTGTCTGATCCAATATGGAAAGAGGCTATGAATGAAGAAATGAAAGCAAGGACTTGGGAATTAGTGGATCTACTAGAAGGGAATAGCAATGTGGGATGCAAGTGGGTGTTCACTGTAAAGCATAGGGAGGACGAGTCCATTGAAAGATACAAGGCTAGACTTGTGGCAAAGGGGTTTACTCAAAAGGAAGGGATTGACTACAAAGAGACCTTTGCTCTAGTCTCGAAGCTCAACACAATCCGGGTCTTATTGTCATTAGCTGCAAATTTCTCATGGGAGCTACATCAGTTGGATGTGAAGAACGCTTTTCTAAATGGTGATCTACGTGAAGAGGTATTCATGGATCCTCCACCAGGTTATAGCTTTGATGGGAAAGTATGTAAACTGAGGAAAGCATTATATGGCCTTAAGCAGTCTCCTCGAGCTTGGTTTGAGAGACTTTGTGAGGCCATGAAGAGAGTGGGATACACTCAAAGTGGTGCAGATCATACTTTGTTCATAAGGAAACAGAATAGCCGATTTATGGTACTCACCGTCTATGTGGATGAGATGGTGATTACAGGGGATGATCTGGAAGAGATAAAAAGATTAAATGAGTTCTTGGCTTCTGAGTTTGAGATCAAAGACTTGGGCCATCTAAGATACTTCCTTGGAATTGAAGTTGCTAGGTCACAAGAGGGCATCTATATATGTTAGCGGAAGTATGCCCTTGACCTTCTAGGGGAGACATGTATGATGGGGTGTAGACTAACAGATACTCCAATAGAACAGAACCATGGTCTACAGGAATCAGTTGGAGAGGACTACCTTGATAAAGAAAGATACAAAAAACTGGTAGGGAAGTTGATATATTTGTCTCTCACCCGACCAGATATTGCTTATGCTGTACATGTTGTCAGCCAGTTCATGCACTCTCCAAAGATTCCTCATATGAGAGCAGTGGAAAGAATTCTTAGGTACATGAAGACTTGCCCAAGAAAAGGAATTTTGTTCAAAAAACACAATAAAATTGAAATTGAAGCGTATACTGATGCAGATTGGGCTGGCTCTGTTGGAGACAGGAAGTCTACTTCTGGGTATTGCACGTTTGTTGGAGGAAATCTGGTTACATGGCGAAGTAAAAAGCAAAATGTGGTTGCTAGATCAAGTGTAGAGGCTGAATATCGAGCTATGACTCATGGTGTTGCTGAACTACTATGGCTTAGGACCCTTCTTGGTGAGCTCGGGATAAAGGTCGAGTGTCCTCTCAGGCTGTACTGTGACAACAAGGCTGCCATCAACATTGCAAATAACCCAGTGCAACATGATAGGACGAAGCACATTGAGATTGACCGGCACTTCGTTAGAGAAAGAATCGTTTCAGGAGAACTCTGCATTCCTTATACTCCTTCCGAGATGCAGATTGCATATGTGTTAACTAAAGGACTAGCTTCAACGAAGTTCTCAGACTTACTTGGCAAGCTAAACATGACTGACATCCATGCTTAGCTTGAGGGGGAGTGTTGGTTTGACTGTTTTAGTGTTTATGTTAGTCATATTTGTGTCTTAAGTTCTTAGTTATTGGGCATAAACTTGTTTAATGTTTTATTTGTTTTATTTGTCTAGGTGTCCCATCACTAATCAGGGGCATTCTAGTCCATTCATGTAACATTATTTTATAATCATCTATATAAGATTGTAGGGCTGGCTGAAGTAGGTATGCCGCATTTCTCAAATCTTCTCTTCTTCTTCTTCTTCTTCTTCGGCTGCTGTGTTCCAGCAAACAGCAGTCATTGATAAGTTAGAATCTATACATATAGACATATGCATGTCAAGTGTATGATGCGCAATTAAACTGAAGTAAATATATGTTTACTCTTTTTTTTTTTGTTGTTGATTCTAGACACCATGAATGTGCTGATACCTTCAAAATTCTGCTATGCGTTGGTTCCTATTAGATCCTCTATCTGCTGATGCCTATATTATTTTAACCTATTTTCTCTTCATTCCGCAGATCTCATTCTGGTTTTATCTGGTATCAGTTAGTTTGTTCCAAAACTTTCTACTGCATTGGTGTCCATGTATCACACATGCTAAAAACACCTTATAGCTTTACATCAAAGGGTGGATGGATCTAGGAAATTCTTAAGGAAGATGAACTTATGGAGAGACATGTGAATTGCATGGTGATAATCATGCTATAGGGAAGGATTAAGGAGGAATTCATTCAAAAGGTTTCATCTATCCTGAGCATTGCACAATTTGGTAGTTTAGGGAGGAGGAAATTTGCAGAGCCGCCCTCCCCCAAAAGAACCCAAATTTATTGCTCTTCCACTATGGTTCATTATTCAATATTTTAAAACAGAAGTTTAACTTTCAATGAGGAAAATCATGAGTTTGACTGACTAGTCATGTGCCCAGATTAAGTTTAGTTTCACTCGTCTTGAGGCTTGAATTTATAATCCAAGTTTAACTTTCATTGAGTAAATTTACAGGTTTGTTTATGCAGTTTCAATGGCCCCTTTTCCCCTTAGATTTCATGCTTAATGGTCATGTTTAGCATTATAGGGACAGATGGCCTAAATCAGCAAGGCAGTTCACATAATCTGATTCATTACTTCTGTTGGGAGGTTGCACAGATATCATTAATATTGTTTGCAATCACAACCCCTACTTTGTTGCTTGAATCTTCTTGTTTTTGCTCATTGGCATCCATAGGATCTTACATAGAAAAGGCATGTTGATGTAGGTTATCTTGTTGAAATGACTTTGGTGCAGATCTGCAATTCAAACATAAGAAAGTAAACAGTTCCCACAAAACTTGGATTATGACAGAAGATAGTCAAGCCATGGGGAAGTAGCTTATGTTTAAAAGTTTTTCATATGTTAAGACTCAATACACTCATCCCATGTTTTGAAATCCAGACTGAAAGTTGAACCGGAAGGGTGGCTGGTTCCCAATTTCCTCGTTTAATTGGTTTATCTGGTCTGAACTGCTAAAATCCCCGCACTGGAAATTGCAACCATGCCTAGTTTACTTTTCTGATGCTTATGTTTAGTCCGATTCAGTTTTCAAAACATTGGACTGAACTCTAAAACACGATCATTAGCTGTCCAATAGGGTACCGTCTTCTGTTGACAGCACACCCTGGATATTCAGAAATGACATCAAGAAGATTAAAAGTCTATCCAAGGACATGCAGCTTTCAATTCAGTGGACCCATATAGCAGCAAATGGATTTGCAGACCAGCTAGCCAAAGAAGGGGTGAACAGGGATCGCTGTTTCTGGACTCAACTGTAAGAGTGAAAAATCAATTTAATAGTGGATACATCACATTGTAGTGGGGTAGCCGAGGCTACTCATAAACTGTAACCCCTGTAATTTCTTTTCATTAATGAAAGTTCTTTTTACTGATAAAAAAAAAAAAAAAACAAGGGTCGTCTTCTGTTATCATGTGAATGCCTACCTTTGGCCATCACAACCTTTTCTATAATATTCATCACCCCCTGGAAAGACATACCAAAGTTGAGGAAACTTTATTACAATAAACTTTTCTGTAATCCATTTATTGTATTTATATATTTATATAGATTTATCTCATAAGTCATAACTAATTTATGAAAAAGGAAAAAGACATGGGAGAAAATGAAAGGGAAAACTCAATTCCAAGCTCTGCCTTTTGTATTGTTGCTCTTATTGTCATGATTTAATAAAGAACATAGCAGTAATTAATAGATGCTGCATATTCATTACAGATTGCTGAAGCAGAAAAAACATCCTTGAGTCAACGAAAAAGGATTGAAGAGCTTGAGTTGCAGCTCCATCAAGCAGAAGATACAGTGAGGGATCTTAGAGCTGAGATGAAAAGAGTGCAAGATGAATTGCAGAAGGTGAAAAATAACCAACTGCAGCCACTAAGTGAAGAAGTCATTGAAAGGAATGCTGTTTCTCATGAAGATTTATCACAAAAGAAAAAATTAAGTACTTCAGATTCCATTTTATGCTCTCCTTTTGAACCAGGACTCCAATCTGCATCTACTAATGACACGAGGAGTACAACTCTGGGTCAGAGGAGCACAGATGAAAGGTGCTGTCTTGCATTAGAAAATGCAACAGCACAGGCTGAACCATCTATTGATTCTCGTGTGGAGAAATATTATGCTGGTAACCCTGATTTAGCTTCCATAATAATGAGAAGCAAAGAGCCTGAACTTTACAGAAATGGATGTACTCAGAGAATTCGCGCATTTGAAAGGAATCTACTTGATGGCAAATTGCCTCTTCCCAGGCAAAGAGATAATCAGTTCTCAGATATGAAGAATGAATTAATTGTCAGAGAAGATGGAAAGGTTGAAGAAACCTGTGTTGTAGCTTCACCCAAGGCTGAAAATATCATGGATAAGAACCCAACTGAGTCAGAACTTATACAGCATGATAGTAGCTTTGTTAAAGATGACATAAAGTTCTTTCATAGATTTAAGAGAAGAAGAAGAAAAGCTAGATACAGGAAGGGTACCTCATGCAAGTTTCTTTCTGATAAGGCCACAGAAGCTAGTGAAGCATCATTGCTTTCTTGTCCTGAAACTCACCCCTGTCCTGCCAATGCTAATGTTGAATCTGTTGAAGATCCATCAAAGGTGATTGAATGTGAGGACCAGAAGGATTTGGGCTCCCATATGGCTCATACTTCACCACCAAATACAACTGACATGGATCCTCAATCAGGATGTGTTGATGGAACTGAAAGCCAACATGAGAATATTCAGAATGCTACAAACAAGGATACGGAAATGGGTGAGACAGCATCAACAAGCCAGGGTAGCAAAGCTGCAGGTGTTTCAGGAGATCCAGCATGCAATTTAAACCTTGAGACCGCTGATATTCAGTTAACGAATTCTGATAGCAAAGATGGTAAAACCTTTGAAACCACTGGTGGAGCTCCTACTCAAGTGAAAGATGGGCTTCTGAAGTATACATTCCGGAGAAAGCGTAAAAAGGAATCCTTGATGAGCCATGATGAGAATGCCTCCCTTGAAAAGAAAAACACTTCAAAGAGGAGGGCAAGAGACAATCCAAGCAGTGCTCAAGAGCCGCAGAAGTCAAGCTTGATTATTGAGTCATCCAGAGACAGTAGGCGACTGGTGCAAGTTGCTCGTCAGGTTGGTGGATGGTCACATTCTCACGTCTGGCACATATTTCTTGATATGTGTTTGCAACTGAGTTTACTTAGTTGTTTCTTTTTTTTTTCAATTTTTAAATCAGTGCAGGAATTTAAAATTCCTAGTAAGCACAACCCACTACTGATGGGGCTCCACTTATGAAGTCATCGTCATCCAAGCCTTATCCCAACTATATGGGGTTGGCTACATGAATCCTGTTTCACCATTCTTTTCTGTTTAATGCTATATACCCATTGTTAAAGTATGAGAGCTTAAATCATTTCTTACTTGGACCCATGTCCTATTTAGTCTATATTCCTATTCCCTTCTGGGCCCTTACAGGTGCTGTCAGATGGTCTTTTATGCTGTGACCAAACCATCTTAGTTTATTTTCTCTTATTTTATTACCTGTTGGAGCTAATCTTAGGTTCCTTTAAATGACTTAATTTTTGACCCAATCCTTTCTAGTTTTTCCACTCATCCATCTTAGTGTACATATTTCTGCCACAGTCATTATTTGGAAGGCTCCAGCTTATGAAGTCGATGCTAAAAAATTGATTCAATTTGATGATCATGATTATTTGTTCTGTCAAATTTACTTCTTTTGAGCCATCACGAGAACATTATGTTGACAAGTCCAAACAAGTTGTAGTCTATATATAGCAGTGTGGTCCATAAGGATACAATAGAATTTTGTCTTAAAAAAGGCTAATTTCCTGGCATTTGGTTTAGCTCATTTCCTTATCCACATCTGTGGAAATGAGCTATTTTGTCAGTTAAGTTGAAAGCTACATCAGGCAGCTTACAACTAAAGGCTAAAATCTCCTTTTGTAGAATGTAGGTTTAATGTTTTTTATTTGAAACCGATGATCCCACTCTACCACAGAAATCACATTGGAAATATTAGACTGACATTTCTCTCCTTATTAAATGTTAAAATCCCTATACTAACCATATTGAAATGTTGAAGTCATCCCACCTTCCATTATTGAAAACTTGTTCCTAATCTTTAAATAAAAAAATGTTCACAAGGCTTGAGCTTGTTAACCAAAGGTAAGATATTTGTTAGCAATCCCATATGGAGTCTTAGTATTCCTAGTTGAGAGATGAGAACTCTTGAATAGTGGGGCAAATTGGACAGTAGAAATAATCCAACATATTTATATTTTTTAAACAGAAAAAGGGCTATTACTCAATGGGCCGAAAAATATGGTGGGCATTCCAAAATTATAAAAGGAAAAGTTCCTTGCACTGAATGGTTAGTCTTTTTTTTTCCATACTAGACTGTTACAGTCATCTGATTTGGTCAATTTATGTATGACATACTCATATTTGTTTTCAATAGACTGAATGTTTATGTGATTTTATGTTGGTTCATTTGGTTAATTTTCATGTTCTGTGCTGTGATGTGGTGCTTAATGAATAATCCTATGCTTGATATTGATAAATAGACTGGTTCCACTGCAGCTCATTTCTTTGTCTGAGAAAAGGTGGTGGTAGTTGGAGTTGGCTGTTCCTTGCATCCATTGATAAGGAGGTTGAGCCTTTGAGGAAACTGAATCCCATTGTGTTGAAGTTCTAAGTTAACTGCTTCAGAGAACACAATGACTATCATTTATCAAAAGAGAGCTTGGATTCCGAGCAACAATGTATGTGCGTTACTTCCAATAAGTTATGATAATTCTAGCATTCTTTTTCTTTTTTCTTTTCTTTTTTTCTTTTTTTATGTTTCTAATTTCGTTTCTCTTCAATCATAGCGTGTCATTGTACAACTAAACTGTTTCTGATATCCTGATGCCATCTTTTATTAGCTACAAGTTTACTTTTAACTGTAATGTTTTATTTGGAGGCCATCTGTCCATTTGTGTTTGAGTATGGTGAATAATTTGAACTGATCAAAGCATTTAATATTGGTCGAAATAAGGGCTAGATCGTTATTTCCATAGTGTAGGTGAGTAGGTTTGCTGCTCAGAGGAACAAGTTTCATGGTTCAAGTTTGTTATTCTTATTCATGGGCATCGTGGGACAAGTGGAGCTTTTAAGTTAAAAGGTGATGAAGCATCAAGGAATTAAGAAACAAACTAGGAACTCCTTTTGGTCCAGCTTTTCACAAATTCTCATGTCTTCATTTAGAAATCAATTCTTTTTGTTCCTCATCTTAGACTTAGACACTCGGTTGTTTACTGCCTTGGATCTCGCAGTTCTGTCCCCTTTCCAGCTGATTTTGTCTGTGGGGGAATTCTTGATCTACTGCAAACACAAACCTGTAGAACGGTCTACTAACCAATTAGGAGTGAATACACTAGTTGTTATGGTCCTGCACGTAGGATCCCGTCACGGGTCGGTCCACGGTGCGAAAACCCTACTTCCCCTTGCGCCTTTCCTTGCTTGCAGACCCGATTACGGAAACTGAATGGGTGATTTGTCCAAGAGACCACCCGAACTCTCCTAAGAGGGTGTTTGTCCAAGAGACCACCCAAACTCTCCTCACTCTTTTCTTGACTGAAAAACTGAATGCTTTATTTCAATTCGTGGCTCCTTAAATAGGAGCTTACAGAAGGAAATTCCTAATTAAACTCAAACTCCAATTTGAACTCAAACTCCTAATTACCTACTCCTATTGGTAACTCACTCTTATTTAAGATAAGATAAAGATAAGATAAGATAAGATAAGATAAGATAAGATAAGGAAGGCTGGTGGCGAGTTCTCTTTGATGTGTCCTGATAAGGGTGGGCCCACCCCTATGAGCTGTCATGTGGGCCCCGCTCTGCTGTTGCTGCCTGGGTGCGTGCGCGTGGCTGATACCAAATTGTTATGGTCCCGCACGTAGGATCCCGTCACGGGTCGGTCCACGGTGCGAAAGCCCTACTTCCCCTTGCGCCTTCCCTTGCTTGCAGACTCGATTACGGAAACTGAATGGGTGATTTGTCCAAGAGACCACCCGAACTCTCCTAAGAGGGTGTTTGTCCAAGAGACCACCCAAACTCTCTTCACTCTTTTCTTGACTGGAAAACTGAATGCTTTATTTCAATTCGTGGCTCCTTAAATAGGAGCTTACAGAAGGAAATTCCTAATTAAACTCAAACTCCAATTTGAACTCAAACTCCTAATTACCTACTCCTATTGGTAACTCACTCTTACTTAAGATAAGATAAAGATAAGATAAGATAAGATAAGGAAGGCTGGTGGCGAGTTCTCTTTGATGTGTCCTGATAAGGGTGGGCCCACCCCTATGAGCTGTCATGTGGGCCCTGCTCTGCTGTTGCTGCCCGGGTGCGTGCGCGCGGCTCATGGTGCTGCCGCCGCGCGGTGCCGTGCGCGGTGCGTGTGCGCGGTGCCGTTGCCGCGCAGTGCGTGCGCGCGGCTCATGGTGCCGCTGCCATGCGGTGCCGGCTATGTGCGCGGTCGGTGCTGCCGTGCGGTGCGCGCTGCTGCCTCTGTTGCTGCCGTGTGGTGTGGTGCACGCTGCCGGGCGGTGCATGCGGCTGGGCGGCCCGCTGTGCGTGCTGTTGCCTATGACTACGTGCTGCTGCCTCTGCTGCTGCCGTGTGGTGCGGTGCGCGCTGCCGGGCGGTGGCCCATAACAGGTGCGTGTTGCACGCTGCCAGGCGGTGCGTGCGGCTGGGCGGCCCGCTGTGCGTGCTATTGCCTTATGACTGCGCCGCAGTGTGCTTCCGGCTGGCATGCCCATAACACCAGTGTTCTATACACATGGTTTATGTAGGCCCATGTAGATCTATGTAATTGAACACTGGCGTGTTCACTTTGTGATTGATTATGTATGCTTGTGGGGTGTGTAGACCTGGCAATTGGGTTGGGTGGGTCAGGTTCGGGTTGGGTCAAGACACTTCGAGTTGATTTTGGGTCGGGTTGAATTTTGGGTTGGGTTATCAAATGCTAGACCCTAACGCTAAATGTTTGGGTTAGGGTTGACCCATGGGTCAATTCAGGTCATCTCAAAAAATAACTGAAATTAAAAAAAATAAAGAAAAACTCGTGAAAAATGTCAAAATTAAAGGAATTAACCTTAAAATTCCAAATATAAAATAAAAAAAACTTGAACATTTAACAATTTAAAGAGTAAAGACAAAATAGAAAAAAAAAATAAAGAGTGGAAACTTCTAACAATGCATAAATAGTCCCAATTAGACTTGACAATCGGTTAGCGAGTTGACTCATGTCCAACCCAATCTAGTGTTTTCCAGGTTGGGTCGGATCGGGTCATTTTCACATTCAGGTAGCTGAATACAAGACCCTAACCCAGTTTTTTGGGGTTGGGTCAGGTTGGGTTCGCGGATTGGATCAACTTTTTGCCAGGTCTAAGTGTGTGGGGGGGGGTGGGGGGGGGGTTCGTGAAGTTCTGGCTCCGTGGGCCGTGGATCTGAGGCTAAAACTGCCTCTATTCTCACAACACTTCAAGTCCAAGAACATCTTCCAATGAATAAAAATATAGATGTTCCCAATAGGACAGAATCTGATCCCACCCAAATGGTAGACGGTGATCAAGCCAATTGGTTTAAGAGAGGATCCATCAGCCATCACTAGTCAGTCACCGACTTACCATGTAGGAAGCCTTATATAACCTTTTTTTTTAAGATTTTGGTGCTTAGTACTAGGGGTGCCAATCGACCGTTTTGGATTTGATCTAATTCGATCCAAACCTTATTAAATTGAATTTGGACAGTCCGTTGTAATTATTGAATTGGGCCAATCCAAAATAAATTGGTCCATATTTTTATTGGTCTGAATTGGATTTAAACCAAATTTTTAATAATCTGATTATGAAGCCAAACCCTTGTCCAATTTAAAACCAATCAGAATTAAAGTCGGCATAAAATCATTTTTATAAAAATACTTTTACGAAAGCATTTTTATAAAAAGTATTTTTATGAAAGCACTTTTACAGAAGTACTTTTACGGAAGTACTTTTTAGTTTTTATAAAAGTATGAAAATACTTTTACAAAATCAATTTTACGAAAGTGCTTTTTAAATGCCGAAAGTGAAAGGATATATTTTTGTAATTTTTTATATATTCTGTTTTTTATATAATTTTTGATATTTCATTCGATTTGTATTGGATCCAATCCAGTCCATTTACATATTAATGGTTTGAATTGGATTTGGACTGAATTGGGTTCAGTCCATTTGTAAGTGGACTCACATTGGACTAGATCAAGTTAGATCAAATTTAGTCCAATTGACGCTTCTACTTAGGACCCATCAAACATGTGTAATAGTGTTGGTGCCAATGAATGGACGATCGCTTTTGCTTACCTAAAAATTAGAAGGATACAAATCATCGAGAGGTAGGGGTGGACTTGAGCCGAATAATACTAGACTTGAGCTCGGCTCGAACTCGAGCTCGTTTTGAGCCAGAACCTTGAACTTGAGCTTGGCTCGTTTTATATTTTATAAAAATATTTTATTATAAAAATATTTAGAAAAAATATTTTAAAAATAAAAATTATATATAATTTTTTTTATTTTATATTTAAAAAATTAAGAATTATAATATTTTTATTATATATTTTATTTTCTATAATTTTATTATATAAATATATATATTCGAGTCGGCGAACTCTAATAGGCTCGAACTCGAGCTCAGTTGAAACTAAGCCAAGCCGAACTTTTCACGAGCCGAGTGAGCAACTCGTGAAAAGCTCGGCTAGTTGTCACCCCAATGAATGGGCAGCTATTTGAAACCATTGGGTTAGAAAGCAAGCAGGGGCAGGCCCGATCCGACCACGGATTCCAAAGAAATGGTGTAGTACTCGAGTTGAGGTTGCGTTTGAGGCCATCAGGACAGAAGATGATGAGATTTGAGAGTTGCCACAATAAGGCAAAGTTTGCCGTTTGATAACAGCCAAGTGGCAGAATAAGGATTGAATGATTTCTTGCTTTTATCTTTTCAGTGCATAAAGTTTTTTTTTTTTTTCATGGCTCACAGTTACACAGTTAACACATGAGATGTCATTCAAGTAATTTGAGATAATAAATTAATAACAATCTACGATGAAGGATGTGTCCAGACTCCAGAAGCGTAATAATGGTATCGAAAGTTTAAGCTTATACAGAATTTTATATTATTTATTTATCTATCAGAAGTCAGAAGCCGGGACCAAGAGAAAGAGGACCCTTCATGTGCCGAGACTAATGATGATGTCGTTTCTTTTCTGCAACACACACAACCCCATCCATTCTATTCTGCTAATTTGTCTGACTCTGATTTTAGCATAAAGCATGTTGTGCTTGCCTTTACAGGCGCCAGCTACCCCCCTCGCCCCAAACGGATTGGACTCGGGTCGGACCTAGATTTAAATCCAATCTAATAGTTTATTTTATTCAATTTCAAATCAGATTTTTTTTTTCTGTTGCATTTATATACAATTCAGATACTATATATACTATTAATAAGTTAAACTAAAAAAAAATGCAAAATAAGGCTATATATGTATATTTATAAAATAAATTAAGAATAACTCTACTATAATTTTTAACCAAACTTTAATAATAAAATACATGTTAATTTTATATAAACATATTCATCTGGGTATGTAAGTCCCAATATGATACTGAAGATGTACGGTCTCCACCAACAAATTAATAGCCAATCAACCTGTATTTTCACTCAAATGTACATTAGATTTTGTTTGTGTAAGCTCTTCTAGGTGCCATTCTTTTTTGGTACCATAAGAGTTGGGATGGGTTCAGGGCCTTCAGGCTCCACCCCATTAAACTGATATTGTAATTCTGTACCTGGATAGTCGGACACGGTTGACATCCCAATTTATAAGTTATAACCATGATTTCTTGCATTTAATTACATATCAAATCAAGCGCTCCACCGGTTAAATCATCATCCAATGGCTTTGATTGAGATTGAATATAATAAGGCTTGTGTTGGACGAAGGTTTGAACTCGGGTACTTCAATTTGAAGAGTTTAGTCAAACCCAAACCCGGCCCGAGCCCATCCAAAATTGAAGAAATGCTTAAAGCCAACAACACTTAAATGCTTAAACCCAAACATTGCCAATGATAATGTCGGGCCTCCTGATCATTAAAAATAGCATGCGTCAAGCCGTCAACTGGTGGTAGTGGGTTGCTCAGGTCACAGAGGTGTTTTCGTAAATAATCTAAAGATGATGGGCTCTTTCCGATTCTCTGGCCTATAAATTTGTTCCTTGGGAAGAAAGGCGCCCCCAGCCAGCGAGAGAAGAGTTTTTAATAGTTCCAGACTTCCAGTTAACGAAGGACAATGGAAGGAGAGAAGATGAAGAAGAAGAAGGAGAATGGAAATGTAGCACAAGAGTTGGAGATTGCGTTTGTGATGCTGGGCACAATTTTGCTTGTAGCTGGTCTGAAACACGCCCTGACATCCCTTCTCGAGCAATGGCGCGCTCTGGTTTTCCTTCTACTCAATCTCGTCCTCTTAAGCATCCTTTTCGTGTCCATTCACTCCTCCAAGTCGGGTACCCACAGAAGCACCACAGACTGTAACTTTGATGCCCGATTCATCATCAACAACAACAACAAGAGCAAGAAGCGGTGTAGTGAGTCGGTGACGGCGAAAGTAGAGTTGCACAACCACTTGGGTGATGGTGAAGGTGAAGACGCCGCCATATTCACGGAGCCTGTCGACGACGGCGAAGGCTCTCGGCTGTCAAAGGAAGAGTTCAACGCGAAGGTGGAAGCTTTCATCGTGATGTTCAGGCAGCAACTGGCTTTGGATGCCAAGGGGAGAGGCCGCTGCTACTTGGCTTCCGGTTCCAGGCTTGATCCAACTCCTCCACTCGGCGTGGTCGCGTAGTAGATGAGGAAGGAAATCCATCGTCCATCCAAACAGTAGTACCCGTCTGTTCACCATCGGATCCTGGATTTGACAAAGCGTGCATAGCGGGGTATTCGGATCTAATGGTGAACGGCTGGGGGAAACCGTGATCCAGGGATCCCATTAATGACTTTAATTCTTGTAACCACTAATGATCATAGCATTGTTGTCTAGGAACTCAAATACTGATGACTGATATGTTGTTTATTACAGTGTTTCTCTTTTAGAACTCAAATTTCAAATTTTGTGAGAGATGGGTTTCCAAAACCTTCCCTGCGTTTTCTGACAATTGTTTACACCTCCCCTGTGTTTTGCACATGCGAAAAAAAACTCCCCCAAATTTCATTTTCAGTCCACTGTGGCATCAATCCGCATACGGCGAATGTCTATTCAAGGTTGACAGGTTAAACCGGACCTGCGCCGGCTGAGGATAATTGGGATATGCTCTTCACACCCACCTCACAGCCACATCCCACTTTTTATTGGGAACATCATCCATGAATAATAATAATAGATAAGAATTGGAGATGTTCCCGATCTACGGCTGAAATATGCTGTGAGAAGCGTTCTATGAGGATTCGACTGAAATTGGGATCTGCTCCTCACAGAGCGCCTTTCACACGCGAGTTCGGATCATTTGCCAATAAAACACGTTCCAACCCTTTACTAACCTAATGTCATACATGAGTATATGACGGGTTCCAGGGGTGTTAGATTGTTGATAAAGGGTTGGAAACAGAAGATCTCAATTCCTCACACCGACCTCCCAGTGACATTGGGAACATCCGATTATCCGAACATCTCCAATGAATGAGGAGAGATATTCCCAACGCGCAGCTGTAATATCGTGTGCGTAGCAGATACGACTCCGACTAGCGAGTGTCTTATCACGCAATAAAAGGGCGCGTAACAACTAACAGGTCATGATAAGATTATCCTCTCCGACAAGGAGAAAACCGTCAGATGGAAGCGGGCGCCCTGCTCCGTTCCATTTCATGGATTCCAATACGTCATCTTCCTCGTCGTTGTCTTCCCATCTTCCCGCGCTCCCTTAGGGCTTCGTCGGATGTTCAGGTACTGAAATTGCACCCAGCTCCTCCCCTCCACTCTCTCTCATTTTATCAGCACTCGAAACAAATCTTTTTCGCTTCATTGAAAAGGGAGGATACAGAGGACCAAAGCCAAAGAAGGATTGGGTAGCAGATTGGGTCTCCAACAACGACGATACAGTTCGAAGCTTGCCTATCTACGTGGGAGGACTCTCCCTCTTGGCCGTTCTTTTCAACCGCAGTATCTCAGGTATCGCCCCTGTCGCTGATGCCAGCAGGTAAAATTTTTTACTCTCAACCCTGCTCTTCTCATACAAATCGGTTATTCGTCTTCCTCACCCTTCTCTCGATTTTGCAAAATTTAACTCGCGCCATCAGCATTATATGGTTCGCTTTCGTTTTTCTATTATTGAGTTTTATCATTCATAGGAAAGGAGCATGGTGAATTGTTTCTATACCCACTAGGTCACTATGGGTTTTATCATTCCGATTGATGACGTCATGTTCCGAAACAAGCGGTTGTGAAATATTACGCCATGTACCACTTCAAATAAGCTGACTTAACTTGACCAGTCATTCTCTTATTTTTATCAAACATTGCTATAGACCCCAAAGTGCGACAAAATAGCAACCAGGCTGCATTAGTTTTTCCATCCCTCAGAACGAGCAGAGTAGACGAGTCCAGGCTTGATGAATAATCAATTTCACCTCTTTGATTCCATCAACCGGAATAGGTTCAATGGGATATGAGATCTATTAATCCCTGACATAGTTCAATGGACCATGATGTGACAAACCATTCTTTCACCTTTTTCCACCTAAGTTTAGAGGGTATATAAGCGTTGACGATTTAGATTTCACTTGCATGATTTGAAGAGGTTCTGGGTTGCCATTACCTGCTGGAAACAAGCATAGAGGAAGCAAATCAGCTTATAACAATTGGAAGTCCAATAATACAATCTTTATTGGAAACCTGGAATCGCACAAAAGAGCATTCCTGCCATTCTTGTTTAGGAAAATTGTAGCAGAAATAAATCTGTTTGATTTGAAACGGGCATTTTGGAAAATATTTGATGGCATACATGGACTCCAGGAGAATAAGATAAGAAGGCTGTATTTGGTTTGAAAGAAAGCATACCTTTCCCTACCTTTTCTTTCAAACCAAACACAGCAGAAAAGAACAATGATGAAGTGAGTGGCCCCAGAAAATATGGGTTCTTATTGCTTAATGATGCAGTAGTCCTCCTTTCTCTTGGGTTTGGGTTTAAGGCGAAGAGGAGTCTTTCTTTCTCAACTTCAAATGTTGGTTATGGAGCCTAAATCCTTGGAATTTAACTAAACTCTTAATGGGTTCGCAAACTTTTATCTATTTCTGGTAAAGCTTGCTGAAGTATGTCTTCTTTTTTTTCCACTTTTGTTTCCCAAGATCCCAGTATCTAGGACCAACATTGGGTAATAATCTTTTTCTTTCTCCTTTTGATTAGAAACTGTAATATATCTTGTGATTCTTGTCATTCTGGTACATTGATTTTTCAGCATCAGTTTGAAATTATTGTCATTTATCTCCTTTGCTGGCACATGCTTAGTGCTTACATTCAAGTTCTTTTACCTGGCAGTTCACAATCAAGAGCAGATTTACTTACACTTGGTCTAGCTGTTACCAATGTTCTCACTGGTTTGGTATGGCTGTCAATCCGACCAAAATCTATCTCTGTGGTGAGTATTTCACATCATCCATTTACAGCAATGCTCTTTTTTCTGATTGAGTTTATTCTTTTTTATTTTCTAGTTCTGTCGCTTTTGATGGCAATAAAGTTCCTGATTATGAATCTCTGGTTACAGGTAAATCCTCAAGGTGTGACATGCCAGAGGATACATTATGATCTTCCTGATTATGTAGTTTCTGAACTACTGTGGTATGTTATCTTTAAAACACAGAAAAATATAGATAAAGGATCCATTTTGTCTACTTGTTTTCTATTATATCATATGCCAATTCTTTTCATTAGATTAACAGGTGAACAGCTTTCCAAATGTGTCTCTTGAAATTCAGAAAAGTTACGATACCAAAACTGAATAAAAAAGTGTCCAATGTAAAAAGTGTGAAGGATTTAAAATAATAAGAAGATTCATAAGATTTTTTTTTTGAAATACAAATATAATTTTAATTTTCAACACATACCTTGAACCGTAATTGTACAAGTTTTAAGCAAACGAGCAAGGTATACAACTATTGAAGTATTTTGTTGTTTATATACAAACAAGGGAACTGTTACAAAAAAAGAAAAAAAATGCAGGACTGAATCTGCAGCATGACATTGCTTACTAATAACTAAGCATATGGCTATCTTAGCTAGGGAAACTCCAGAGTGTGTAATATTCATGGAATTTCTTTTTGCATCCCTTTGCTAGCATACTTTGCTCCACTTCCTTGAACTGGCTAAAGCTTTGTCAGTCCTTGTCACTTTGAAACCATAGAAAAAAAAAAGAAACACTTTTTTATTTATAGCCGGACTTTGAAGTACCAGTCCTGATATGAAGAGTTAGGCTATGAGGGAAGGAGGATCCTATTGCATTTTAAGTGAATGGTCAATGAGAAATGCCAAGGTGGCATACTTACATTTGCATACTTGGCCAAACCGCAAGCTATTGGTTGAGTTAACAAGGGGTTTGATCAGAAGATATCATCATGTCTAAATCTAATGATGGGCAAGAGAGTAAAGATAAAACCATTGTACTAAAAACATGTAGAGTAAAAACATATCTTTTTACACATATGGTGTACATACGATGATACAGATTCTTTTTCCTAATTAATAGAAGTTATGTCACCCATCAAAAAAAAAAAAAAACATGTAGATAAAGAGATACCTGCTAGCTAGTAGCTACACATGGATTTCAGTGCATGGAATAAGTAACTTAGGATGGCATTACTTCTTTTTACTTCTTTTTAATATTAACATTAGGATAATAAGTAATAATCTCATTCTTCTTTCTAATCATCAGGATATGGGAATCTCTGTCAGTTGCAACCTGCTGCAGGTCATTGATAATTGTTTACCAAGACAATTGTGTTCTTCAAATTGGGGTTGCAGCAGAATCTTCCATAAATAGTGGTGATCCTATTATTGTTGATACCACTAAATTGGTGCAAGGGTCGCTTTATGAAAGTGTTATGAAATCTGGATCACGTAAGTAATCCCAATAATATAGGAAATTTTCAATTAAGTCTATACACTGGTATACAGAGTCATCTTAACTTCTTAATACTGAGATGAGTAGTGTTCATTTATTTATTTGCAGAAAGCTACTTGGCCAACCTATCTCTTTATCCTGCGAGATCTGAGCTGCCATTTCTGCCTTCAAATACACAGGTAGTACTTGATCCAATATCTTCCCAAATTGTATATTGTTGCCATGAAGCCTTGTTTGAGGGTGACTTGTCTTCCCTTGGATCCACTATCTTCTATTACAAGCAAATGGATATACAATTGCCCCTTTATGGATATATGAAAAAGATGAAGTTGTAGTTAGCTTATAGTAAACTTGCATATGGTTATTTTTCTTTTTTCAGGGGAGCAGGGGGTGTTGATGGGAATTCTGGTCAGTTTGAGCCTTGACCATTCTCTAGGCACATAGATCTGATTTTGTCCTTTTTTTTGGTACAAAATGAATGAACCAACCAGGGTAGTATCCTTTTTTGGGGTTGGCTACATGAATCCTGTTTTGCCAATCCATTCTATTTAAAGCCACCAGGGTATAGTATCTTATTGTTGAAATATTATTGTACAGTCTGAGAGGAGTTTGTGTAGCCCTGTTACACATATTTAGCCTTGTATTGGTAGTTTTCCCTTTCTATGGTACAATCATACATTTTCTTATATACACATAAGCATGGTCAGACAGATGCTGTTGCTAGGCTGATTTTCTATACAAAAATGGGCTATTAACCTTGGGAGCAGCGTCTAAGATTTTGTAGGGCTACTACATGTCTGTGCATTGCTCACAAGAAACTTATTTCATTCTGGTAATGTATGGTACCTTACCATTTTTGTTACCATAAAGATCTTATAGTAAAATGTGTCATTTATAATACTCATCTAGTTGACATCCCCCCCTTTATTAAACGCTAGTTTATTGATCATTTTCTTTTCACTAGGCAGTCATCTTGCAGCCACTTGGAGATAAAGGAATCGCAGTAATTGGTGGTGACACAATCAGGGGCTTCACTACTAGTGATCAGGTGATCTTTGTTTGTTAGCTTTTAAAATTTAAGCTTGTTTTAGAAATATTATGTTTTTAGTTGGAAGTATTATGTTTCTTGTAATGAACTGATTATCTACCCACCAATGTTGTCACTTCGACCAGACTGAATGCTTGAACCATTAGAATGGGAGTTGGCAGTTAAAACGGGTTTTTGGTTGCATGGTTCTTAGAAATGTTAATTTTTTTCGCTTCATGGGGCTACACAACAGGGGGTAGCCCATCCCCTTTCCCTTAACCCCCCACCCACCCACCCCCCCCCCCCTGCCAACCCCTGGTGGCAGCGGGATTCGATCCCAGGTCTCTACTCCAACTTGTCAGAGAACCTAATACTATAATATTGGTATAATTTGAGTCAAATTATACCAATTACATATAATAACTCTAATACTATAATATTTTATTGTTTTAAACTTATTTCATAAGTAATGCTGTCTTGTTCTGTCCCAACCATTTATGGTCTTGGAAAGTGTGGATTGGATATGGACCTTAGGATCCATCCTTTTGGCAATTTTCACAAAGTGATTATTCTCAGAGTTCCACCCATATCCTCACGCTTGTCTGCCTGACATTTCATTGCCCCTCCAAGAAAATATGTATTTAATCTGGCAAATGTAGAAGTTTCTGATTTGTGGTTGATTTCTTCGGTCCTTCAAGTTTCATTTTAGGCTAGTAGCCAAAAGAAAGTTTCGGTTTAGTCATTTCACTTAAGGCTCAGTTTGAAAGGAGTATAAATACAAATATATACAAAATACATAGTTTTGCACTCTACATATTTGTATTTGTACTCCTTCCAAACTGAGCCTAATGGCCATAAGTAGACAAACTTGCACAAATTTCTTTTAATGAATATTATTCTCTTATTAATATGTGATTTAAATCTTTTGCCCCATATATCGAAACTTAAATTGACTATAAAATGATTTATCACATATATTATGTCTATTCAGATTGTTTTGCGCATCATAATCAACACATTTTCAATAATCCTTTTAGAAAGTTCTTGGAAACTATTGGGTTAAATTTTAGTAGTGCCCTAACTTTGTTTTGTAGGCCTGGATTACATTAATAGCCGAGAAGCTGGATTCCACGCTTTCAAAATATTCGAATAGCCTCACTTTGGCCACACAGAACAAAGTTTGAAAAAGAATCGATCTGCAGATAATTCACATTATACATATACACATTTGCTAAATCTGTTTAGCCCAGGTAATTCTTCTTTCTTTCTTTTCCTACTACTTTGGTGGTAGGTAGTACTTGCCAGATGCCAGGGAGGAGGGGAAGGTAGTGGGCATTTTCTGTCCTTTCTTTTCTATGGTGACTGCTAATCAACATTGTTAGATGTTGCAGCTCTTATGGATCCTTTGAGACGCAGAGTGCTGACACAACACTTCAGACAAAAAGAGTGCTTTTAATATGCAGCTCCAACCCAAGAAGGTAGGTTCCGAGTCTTTTGACAAACGCACGTTTCATGTGGGGAAAAAAAACTTCTCTCATATCAGGCTAAAGTGGATGATATCACCTGTCCAGATGACGTTTTACCTAAAATCTATTTTTCTTTCGTATTGGGTCATTTGTCAGACTCAGATTAGGTTCTTCTTTTGCTACTTAACTATTTCTTTTCGCTTTTATTTATGAGGAAAGGAAAATGGTTCTACCCCTCTGTATCTGTTCTCATCCCATGGTCTTGACTGCTAGGGGGCCATGATGTTGCTCTAGACTCAAGTGTCGACCAAGGTCATGGGCCGTGCTCAATGCAATGGATGATAAGAATTATGAAAGCAATTCAATTCATGATCAGAAATTCAGAAGCACAAGAACATTGCTTTTGGGATGTTGTCATCTTTCCCGGTTTCCCTTCTCCTACGACAATTGATAACCAACAACCTTGCGGCATCCAAACATCAATTCATGCTGACCCTAATGGCTAATGCTATGAAAAGTGAACTAGTTTGGAGTTTTGGACATTAAAGCTTGCAACTCCTGATTGATAAAAAAAAAAGAATCCCCCGAAACCAACATAAATAAATAAATACTAGAAAAACCAATCTTTTGATTCTATTTTTTGTAATGTATGAAGGCAAATCAGAAACGAAGATGGACTACGATCTTAGAGTAGCCCAATATGAGTTGGAAAGTAATTGTGCTGAATCTTGCTTTCAAAACTTGCATGTTTGGCGGTAGGGATGCAAACGGATTGAATCGGATTCGAATCAGGATATATTTGAATATGATTTGACACTGTTTATGTCGGATTTGATCCGATTGGATCTGATAGGACTTGATCTGAACTTGAATCCTATCGAATCTGGTTTGACCTAACTTTTTAAAAAAAATAATAAATTATTAAAAGAAATATATATATATTAAAATTGGTCCGTCCATGTCAGCATAGCTCTCCTTTGAAAGAAGCTATTTATCTATTTTCTTCATTTTTTGTATTTTTTTATTTTCTTTTGTTTTAAAAATATAAAACATTAATTAATCACTTCTTATCTTGATTAGATTAAACAACCAATGAGATGCATTTTCCTATAATCCTAAACTACTTCCCTCACTTTCTTCAAAATTATCTTTAATTCCTATTTATCTTTTAAATTATCTCTAAATCTTATTTATCTGCAAAATTATCTCTAATTTATTTGAGAGTTTTTCTCCTAAATTATCTCTAATTCTTATTTATCCTCTCCCCTACTTTTTATCTATATGTATCTAAAAAAGTTTGGATTACAAAATTTAAGAATTATTTAAATATTCTAACAAAATTATATAATAACTTTTAAAATATTTATTAAAAACACAAAAAAATAATTTTATAATTTTACAAAATATATCACAAAATTCTGTACTAACAGTTGAAATTATATTTTTTGGATTATCAATTTAAATGTTTTTCAAATATTTAATAATATGCAATAGCTTTAAATAAATAAAATTTAAATAACAACAAACTTTAAATATTTTATATATTATTTAAATATTTATCATAACTAGATTTTAAATACTTAAAATAACAGAATTATGTAATAAATTAAAAAAAAATCTTCAAAGTGGAAAAATAATTATAACATAATATTGAAATTAACAATAATTTAATATATTACAAAAATATGAAATTATGTAATAATAGTATAAATTATGATTTTATGGATAATTAACTTTAATAAATAATTAATATTTTAAAATTTAAATACTTTAAATATTATTTAAGTATTTAAATAACAAAATATTTAACATAACTAGATTTTAAACAGTTTAAATAAATAACTTATGTAATAAATTAAAAAAAATCTAAAAAATAGAAGAATAATTATAACATAATATTGAATTTAATAATAATTCAATATTTTTACATAATATTGTAAATAACTAATTTCACTTATATAAAGTGATAAATGTATTTTTCAATGATTATGTATAATTTTTTTTGTTATTTAATAGAAAACTTTCAATAATTATTGGAGATTAAATTACTATTATTAAATTTTTAAATATAATTTATTGTAGTTATTGTATTTATTGTATTTTTGTTATAACTTATCGATTAATTAATATTTATTAGAGATTAAACTATTATTTAAGATTATTCTATTTAGTGACTGTTAATATATTTTTAGTACTTATTGTATATTTGTAATTATTGTATTTTTTCATTATCAATATATTTTCTATAGTTGTGTGTTTTCACTATAAATTTTTAATAAATATTGTAGATTAAACTATTGTTATTTATCGGAGATAAGACTATAAATTTAGCTAAAGTTATAAGTGTTCATGAGTTGGTTCGAACAGGTTATAGGCTATTTGACCACCAAATTGACCTGGTCAGGTTGGGGAGTTGGTTAGCTGAAATCGACTGACCTTTTGTGAAAACCGACCCACTCAAGTTGTATCGGTTTGGGTCGATTTTCACAAAAGGTTAGTTGGTTCAAAAGATTTAAACTTAAAAGTTAAGTTTAATTTTAAAAATTACAGTGCAATTGTAGGTAAATAGTGGTCACTTAGACCATCAAAACAGAGGAGGTGTCAAACTAATACTATCCAAATGCCTGTAATGAGTCCATAACTTATCGCACATCTATGATGAGTTCATAATTCATCACACATCTGTGATGAATTCATAATCAAAACAGGTTGAGATGAACTTTGGACCTACGTAGACTTGCGATGAGTTTAAATTCATCGCAAAATCGCGATGAACTCTGAACCCGCGTGGACTTGCAATGAGTTTAAAGTCATCACTAAACTGTGATGAGTGCAGACTCACCGCAGATCAGAAACAAATAATAGAAACACATGCATCGTTATATAATGCGCGTGACAGGACACCCCATGAGCATAATGAGAGTGCGCAAGCTAAATAGTGACGTCACTCATGTCATGCCTTTTTAAAATGGTCATGAAATGAGGTAGCACACGTGTATTATGAGAATCCTCAAATGAAAGGAAAGTTCGTCATTGAAATATCTCATAAGACACGTGGCGAAACCCTAGTAGTGTTCCCTAATAACTAAAATAAAATTGAAGATTTCCTTTTTTAATGGGAACCAAATACTTTTGGCTCATTCCTTTCGAGACCTCGGGATCCCTTCATATAAATAGGGGTCCAATTTATAATGAGATAATCATTACATCACCTCATTTGCCTAGCCTTTAGCCTACCTCCTACACTTGGCTTTCCTTCGTCTTTCAAGGAGACTTCTATGCGTAGCCTAACCACCTTACTCACAACAATTATTAAAAAATCGATTTACGAAATGAAACATTTTAGACTAAGAAATATGGAAAATTTCTCACTTTTTCATATTACAAATTACATTTAAAATATAAAATATTAATATATATCCATGGTTAGGTCGTTAAATTTTGGTCGGTTTATAAACGACCAAAGTGAAACTGATCCAACTTAGTCGAATTGAGAATTTTTTGAACCAAAATCGACATAAAAAACTAAAAAACCGACCAACTCGGGTTGAATTGATCGGGTTGGTCGACTTCATTAGTTTGATGAATAAACATAATTGAAATTAATTATTGCTATTTTTGTATTATAAAAATTTTTATTAAAATTAGTATATAAAATATGAATAATTATTAATTATTTAAAAAGTTGAAAATATAAAACAATTGTATACTTTTATGTGTTTCTATTATAGTTATTTACTAGAGCACACCTTATAGTTTTACATATTTACTTAAACCTACCTTATAATTTTCATTTTACTAAAAATATCCCATATATTTTACGGTTTATTTACTTAATGAACATTTCTTTAAGGAGTGTTTGTTTTGCCATTAGACCCATGATTTTTTATTCCAAAAAAATACCCTTAACACTTTTTTATACAAAAAACAAAATTGGCCAAATATAGCCAATAGAGTGGTTGCTTGTGTCTTATTAAGGGCAAAATGGTATTTTTATTTTTATTTTCTTTTGATTAAATTTATCTAAATGAACATTAGGGTCAACATTGTCATTTTCCACTATCATCTAATGGAAGATTGATTAAATCCGTTGCAAATTATAAGTGGTGTTTTAGTAAAATAATAATTATATGGTAGATTTTTAGTAAATCCATGAAATTATAAGGGTATTTTAATAACACGGGAGTCTCATTGAAGGACAAAGGAAAGCTGAGTGCAAGAGGTAGGCTAAAGGCTAGGGCAAATTTAAAAAAAAAAATTAAGCATTAGATTTAGGATATAAAACATTTTAGACTTAAAAATATGGGAAATTTCCCACTTTTCTATATTTAAAATATAAAATATTAATATATATCCATGGTTAGGTCGTTCAATTTTGGTTGGTTTACAAATGTCCAAAGTGAAAATAATCCAACTTGGTCGAATTGGGAAATTTTTGAACCAAAGCCAACCTAAAATACTAGAAAACTAACCAACTTGGGTCGAGTTGGTCGGGTTGATCGGTTTCATCAATTTGATGAATAAACCTAATTGAAATTAATTATTTTTATTTTTGTATTATAAAAATTTATTAAAAGTAGCATATAAACTATGAATAACTATTATTATTTAAAAATTTGAAAATATAAAACAATTGTATACTCTTATGTGTTTCGATTATGATCATTTCTAGAACACACCTTATAGTTTTACATATTTACTTAAACATACCTTATAGTTTTTATTTTACTAAAACATCCCATATATTTTATAACTTATTTACTTAATCAACCTTTCATTAAGGAGTGTTTGTTTTGCCATTACACCCATGGTTTTTTATTCCAAAAATACCCTTAACACTTTTTTATATAGAAAACAAAATTGACCAAATATAGCCAATAAAATGGTTGTCCGTGTTTTATTAAGGGCAAAAATGGCAATTTTATTTTTATTTTCTTTTGATTAAATTATTTAAATGAACATTAGGGTCAACACTGTCATTTTCCACTATCATATAATGGAAAATTGATTAAATCCATTGCAAATTATAAGTGGTGTTTTAGTAAAATGCTAACTATAGGATATATTTTAGTGAATCCATGAAACTATAAGGGATATTTTAGTAAATGAACATTTCTATTATTTATCTTTCGCATAATAAATCCCGTGCATCGCACGGGTCCCCACTAGTACCGATTTAAATAAAGAAAAAACAAAAATTTTAAGTATTTTTTAATTATTTTCATTTTATATACATGTTTTTTATAAAAAAATAAATAATGTAACAAATTTATAAAAATACAATATAAATAATATATTTATAAATAAATAACATATATATATATATGTATTATATATTTATATATCTATATTTATAAATATATAACACATTGGATCGGATAGGGGGTGATATGAATCCAATCCGTGATCGGATCATAGAATCTAATCCAAAGATTCGATTTCTTAGATTTGGCGAAAAATCTAAGAAGCCCAAATGATGTTCAAAACAAAAGGAGGGCTTTTCTTCGGATGAATTCTCTAAAGCAAGTTGGGAGAGTAGGAGTGTTATTTGAAAATCTAATTTTGAATTTAAAATTGGACACAATCGAATCAAATTTATATATGACCTAATTAGATTTAATAAATATCCAAATTCAACTAATTATTTGATTTTTATATATAATTTATAAATTTTTTTATACATTTTATATAATTTATATATAATACTTAATTATATAAATAATTTATATATTTATATATTATATATAAATATATATTTATTAATTACCTAAATCAATAATGAGTAGAATATTTGAATATTTAATGAAATTTAAGTTTCAATATTCATTTTCAATACCCACCGTCCAATTTCGATATTAAAAATTTATAATCGAATTCGGATGTAACCTGATCCCATTCGAATTCGATGCATTTAGTGTGTAACCTAGATAGATTACACGACAACTGGCTATCAGGCTTTCGTATTTTCATGTCTAACAAGTCAACTCCGAAGTCCTAATTTGCTTGATTGCGTGGCTGTGTAATATGAATCAACGTAACAACTCTGAGGCTGAGGCAGGCAGGGTTTTGGGAATAAAATAGGAGCTGGTGGAGTGGAACTTCGATGCCTCAGCTTTATAGGTAATTCTTGAATACAAGTGGTTTGGACTTTGGAGAAGATAGATACGGTCGGAGGGAAGAAATGGGGATCGCAGGCAAAGTAGGGGACTGGGCGTTCAAGGCCTTTACGGCCGGACTGGGCGTCGCCACCATTTATCTCACAGCCACTTTCTCTGTTAACGTCTACAGAGGACTTGCTTGGCACAACGCCCAATCGGTACGCCATCATATTTCCTCATCTTCTCCTCTCATCCAATTCTTATCCATTGATCTCTCACTCTCCCTTTTTCTTCCATTTCCTTTCTCCTTTATCATTTTCTTTGTTGTTTAAATGTCTAGGACTATAATGATGTTCATTCTATGTTATTTGGAGCTAAATCTTAAACTTCTAGAAATTAATAGAGAAAGATGTCGAAAGTTGAAACATTTCTTAATGGGCCTTTTGGATTAAAACGGGTTTTCCCTTTTGGAACTTTTCTCTTTGAATTAATGTTTTGGAGATTATTGAACCTGGCACTTTGATTTTTTCTACCCGAGGTTTCACATTTGGACAAAACGTCAATTGGGGGAAGTACCTCTTCCTTGAGTGTTTGTGAGCCAGATCCACCAGTTTGATTTCTTCCCTGCTTATTGAACTGAATTGAGCGTATCATCAGTTCCAAGAATATGACTAGTATCGAAAGGATGGTGTTATCTAATCCATCTCCACTTCATCGATATTCTAAACAACGACTCCTGTTTTTGTGCAAAACCGGTAAAATCTGTTTGAATAACCAAATTCTTATTAATTCTGTGCAATATGATGACTTACCCTTGGCACATGCTCTAAGGAGCTACCAGTTATTGGAAATTTGACTCGTTGCTGTTAAAGTTTCCTGTTTTTTTGTAAACTAACTTAAAACTCCGTTTTCCCAATCTTTTTTTTTTTCCTTTTCTTTTTATAATAATATTAGTGAAGGCTATGATCTTTATCCCTGTTTGATGGCAACTCCTACTGATTTACCACTTTCAAATATTTGCCCGTGCCCAGCCAGCAGGAGTAAATACATAATAGTAATCCGTGTTTCAGAATCTAATGCCAGTTTAGTGAAACCATAAAATCCATATATTGAACTCTCCCTTTAATCGAAAGTAGAATCCTTGCAGTTCCCAGAATCACGGATTAATGGTTTAGTAGAAGTCAGATGTTTTAGGGGCTGTTTAGTTCCATTGCCGTTTATCAGAAAAAAACATTTTGCACAAATTTTCTCTTGAAAGTCGGGACAAAACTTTTATTTTTACTTTATGACAGAAGGTGCCATTAGGCACCACGTAAGCCAAACAATAAAAGGGTGTCTCTCCAATGCATGTCTCTAACACAACTCAAGAAAAACATTTTCTTGATAAATGGCTTAACCAAACAAAATTTCAAGCTTCATATGAGGAAATGCCAATTTGGCGCTGAGCTGGTGCTGATTTTCTGATAGACGGCAATGGAACCAAACACCATCTAAATGAACCAAAAACAAGAACTAATACTAAACCCCAGGACACATAAAAGGTTAAAAGTTTTCACAGATAAAATTGTCTTAATTTCCAGTACGCACATGTTGCATCTAGAAACTGAACAATATGGAATCATGGGTTATCAGTTGAACCACTAAAGTGGCTGAAATAGGTTGTTGAATCTTATGCTACCATGGTAACATGTGGACACTATTCATAGTTCCGTTCGAGTAATACAGTGACATGTCAACGGATTTGTGTCCATTATCTGGTGCAATCTGTTGAGTTGTGCCTTGAACTCTTTGTTGTGTCTTGCTCCATGTCCCAACCCACATTTGTAAAGAAATCCGAAGGAAAAATTTCATAGTGGCCTGTGGTGGCAGTGGATCCCTGTGATTCCCGTGGCAGTCTACACCTCCTCCATTCTCAGCTTTTGGGTCTGACCCGAATATGCTATCTTAAGTTGGGGTTTTCTCTTTTCTGCATCTTTGGTTTGCGGAAAATGATAGAGAATCTGTGAGTGGAAGGCTTAGGTGTATTGGGGTTTAGGATTTTCTGTGAGAGTGAGGTTGCACAACATTGTATCCTCCATTGCCGTTTTCTAAGTGAATTTCTACTCCTCTGCCCTTGGACGTAAGCTATAAGCTGATCTCTGTGTGCATTCTTGAATTTGTCTATTTTGCATTTTCTTCTTGTTTTTCTCTATTTGCCAATTGACTTTGGTCTTGGGTTTGTTCTTCCGCAACGGAATCCTTAACATTAATGGACTATAGGAGAGAGATAGGTTACCAGCTTGAGCCTTGGTGACAACTTGCAATCTTAAAGGAATGGGGATTTTCTTTTTGCAGCAGAAATTGAGCATTCAAACTCCTGAAAAATCAATGAGTCCCTGCTGTGTAATGGGTTGCAGAATCCCCTTATGGAAGGCTGTGCATTCTAGTTCACCATCTATATTAAACATCTGGTTAGTTTTACTTCAGATATTTCTATGCTAATAGGTGCAATCATCAACCTTTTTTCAGATTTTTTTTTTTTTTTTTTCCGAGTGGAGTGCAAGTTGGATATGGGAAAGGCCTATAACAATGTTAGTTGTGTTTCCTCAATTATCAAAAAAAAAGTTAGTTGTGTTTCCTTGGATATTATCAAGAGAAAAAGGAAGCTTTTCATTCCAGATTGAGTATGTGAATAGCATGTCTATCCTTAACTCTTTTTTGTGCATTTAAGGTTTACCTAGAAGAGATGTTTCTCATTAAGAAATGGTTTTGATGAGAAACCTTGATGCTGCTTTTCTTCTTTCTCTTGCTGGAATTCTTCAAGTTGTCTGACTGCGAATTTTCAAGAGTGTAATACATCGAGAGGCTTCAGAATTGGCAAAGGGTAGAAATCATTTTTGCCCTGGCAAGGCAAGTTGATGTTGAAGTGACAAAAAATAAGGAAATTTATGCATTTTTAATGCTTATAAATGGTTATACATAATGTTATGTAATTATATGTTACTTATACACGTGCTTTTTATGAACAATTAGAAGATTTTTTTTTGATAGTTTCCTAAATGAAAAGATTTATGGATAACCTCCCAATTTATAAACAAAGATTTTTTTTTTTTTTTTTTTGATAAATGCAGTTTGACAACAATGTTTTCAAACCTTCTTTGACTCATCCAAACTGGTAAACCAGGCAGCCGACAGGGTCCTTATTTTGTGACGGTTTTGATTATAATAATGGATGAACTACTGGTTGAACTGCTGAATTGTGACTTGGCAGCTTTCCAGTTTGACATCCAGGACAGTCTCTAAATCATTGGTTTGGAGTAGAAAACTTGTATGCAGAAAGAATTGAGGGCCCTAATTTTTGGCTTCACATATGTTCCTATTAAACCAAAATAGCATAGACATTTGTATACAAAGGTGTAGAATTACTTATTCACCCCCTAGTAGAGTGTTTATATCTATGACCCTAGTTGGTTGCCTAGGCGATGGGCCTTCAAAAAGCCTAGGGAGTTGCATAGATGGTGTTATGATATGAGTACTCTGGTTGAAATATTTTACCTGACAATGTGCTGACATCATCTTTAAACTTTTGCTCTATGGCTTTAAGATGATTTCAAATTTAAACCATATTCCATGCACTTTCAAGGCAACTCAAGTCTCAGATTAACTTTATAAGAGCAGTTTGATAGGAACTTAGCATGAAAATAACTGATCAGAAAAAAAAAAAAAAACTTAGCATGAAAATAAAGTGAATGGCTAAAATTTAGGATGCACAGTCAAGAGCCTTCCTTTGAAATATCTTGTAATCTCCTTGGATGATTATCTGTATCTGGTCACGTTTTGGGGCCTGGATGTTTAAAAATTCACTGAGAAGCTTGTTACCTGAATAACAATATATCTGGGTGGTAGAATCTCTTAACTAACTCCACCTTAACTGGCTTCCCTGTTTATCATTTCTCAGTCTTTGAATATCCTCCAAGTCATTAAGAACTAAGAAGAACGGGAAAGTTATACGAATTGGGGTGTGTAAAAGCTGTTTTTTTTTTTTTTATTAGCTGCATCTTTAGGTGTTTTTCTTTTTTAAACAGGACAGTTTGGCTAGAATGTGTTTCCTTTGGTGGTTGGATCTCCTAACTATATCCACTTTCACTGACTTTCCTGTTTATCATCTCTCAGTCATTGAACATCCTCCTAAATCATTAAGAACTAAGAAGAATGGGACAATGTAGGGGATTTGGAGTGTCTAAAACATATAATTTGGTTGTTTGCATGTATAAGTGCTTTGTTTAACAGGAATGGTTTTGGTTTGGAGAGGTTTAAAGAATGAATGTTGCTTTTCTTGGGCAAATAAAATGGTTCTTTCCTTGTGGAACCCTCAAAATATGAAATTCTGTTATCTTTTTTTTTTTTTTTTTTTCTTTTTGATGAATGAAATTCTATTATCTGTTGCAAGTATGATCCTGTTTCCAATGGGTGGAATTCTTAATGTGCAAACATTTCCACTCTTTATATCCAATGCAAATGCATCTACCAAGTTCCCCATCTCCTTTCTTTAATCAAGTAAAATGTTATATCCGGTGAGAGAGTTAAAAGTTTGGAAGTCTTTGGTCACTGAACTGCACTTTTGGGTCTCTTCTTCCTGGGTTTATATAGGAGGCATTTGGCAAATCTTCTTGTGTGGTTTTTCAGATTTTTCAAAGCTTGGAAGACTAGAATTTGGTCTTTCTCTGTTTGGAAATGAAAGACAGGAAGCTAGAAAGACCTATGCCCTAAAAAGCTCATGGAAGCCCAAAATGGCCAAAAATCTGGATCTGGAAGCTTCAAATGAAGCTTCTTGTCTTTCTGCACCAAAAATCTTTCACTTAACAGCTCTTTAGATCATTGTAGACTAGGATACTTACCAAACTGTCTAGATCTTTAAAGACAAGCCCCTAAAAGCTCATTACATCTTTTGGCCTTCTAGGCTGTCAGAAGATCTTCCTAAAAAGACTTGCAAAACGGCATCATAGTTGATCATGCTGAATCTAGTTTTCTGGTCAATCTAAGCCATAATCCTTTTTTGTAGAGGTCGAAATATTGAGGTTTGGTAGGTCTTGTCTCTCTGATTTCATGGCTGATGGCTCTCTGATTTCCTCAGAAAATCATAGGAGGATTTATTACCTTGCTTTTAGCATTTGAAACCATGTCTCTGATTCCTTAGAATTTCTTGGGCTCACCATAATGAGATGCTCCTCTAATAAGTTTGCTTTGGTAGTTGCAATAATGAAACTTGTGTTGAATTTTTGGAGATTTTGAGGAGCATTTGGAAGAAAGGAATGACAAAATCATTGTAGATGATTTCTGTAGTTTTTAGGCTATTATTTAGTCAAGATTGGAGTTCTTGAGGAGGGAGTGGCCTCCCTGGAATTTGGCCCATAATGGCTCTGTCATTCATATGTTTGCCTTCTTGAGTTAAGTGGGAGAGGAACTTGACTAGAGCTCAATCACTATTTCTATTATAATGTTTCATGTCAGTTCACTTTCTGGGTTTGGATGCAGTAAGGAAGAGTAGAATGCAAGGTAGGCAATACAGTGAATATTTGATTGTTGTGGTGACTGCAGACTAGTAGATGTCCTTAGAGAGGCTAGAGCCTTGGTATCTGGGTGAACATCTTGTTTTCTTGATTCAAAGATCAGTTAATTCTATTTCCCTATTTGTCTCCAAGCAGGATGGAAGGGGGTTCCCTCTTTGTTCTTTAATACACACTGGTATGTCAATTCAACTAGTTATATATTATTAGCCTTTTGACTTGAACTTTTGCTTTGCACCATAATCTTTCACTCGACTTATAATTACCTATCTCTTCCCTTTTCATGGTGTTTTTTTTGCAGTGGGCACGATGTAGGTATAAGTGTCACTTTGACTTGGTATCCTCCAACTTAATTTTGAAGTGGAACTTGGAAGTAGTAATTTGCGATTGAACTTAGGATGCATAGAATGATTGTGAGGGAAATGTGTCATGCTTGTCAAAATAATCATGTTTCTCCACTCCTTTATTTGTTATTAAAGATCATTCTTTGTTTATATCTATGTGTAGTTCTTACATTTTTAATTTTCTACTGTAAAATTTGATAGATGTTTTCGTGCAATAAAAGATAATGAATATATATTTATATGTAATACATAGAAAATATGTGACATATTAAAAATATATATAAAATATACATAAAAATTTATATACCGGTTGGTTTGGTTAACCGTTGGTTTTTTTGTAGGTTAACCGAAAACCGAACCGGTCCTTCGGTTTTTCAAAAATCCCAAACCAAAACCAAACCGATCGGTTCAGTTAACCGCATTTTGTGGTTCGGTTCGGTTTTTCGGTTTTTTATGGATATCCCTAGGAAGAAGAGTCTTACCTAACTTGGTCTTTAAACCTTTACTCATACCTCTTAAATATTTTACATGCAAGATATATTCAGCTAATGCAAACTTGCAAAGTAACTTTGAAGTATCAATCAGAAGGTTTCTTATTTCTTTGGATCGTCAGAACATCTTCATTGATGTCTTTTTAGAATTCCTTGCGTTGGTTGCCATTTTCCAAAGTCTGCAACTTGTTTGTGTCTATCTAGTATTACTCGGTTACCTTAATATCATTTTGTGAAGATGATCAAGCATTTTCTTTTACATTGTGGTTGAGACCTTCTTGATCTATATTGCTGGTAGGATTTAGGCCTTGTTTTATTTGATGGTTATGTTTTTCATTTGTTGTGTCTGTTGTATGTTTCCTCTAGTTATTTGTCAAATGTCAGACTAAGTATCAAACTAACAGATTTCTTTTATTGATAGTCTGTGAGGAGTTTCCTGCCCTAGTCATTTGCATTTATGTTGTTTTGGTGACTGTTCTTATATGCTGCTGTATTATCAATAAAAGATACTAACATGGATTGCCATTTTCACGTTATGCAGAAAGTTGACAAGGAGGAATCTCAAAATCAAAACCAGTGAGGAGTTCCCATTATGGCCAAAAAATTCATATTGAATTTGTTTTTTCCTTAAAATTTTACAATGTAACCTTCCATAGACCTCTATTCATTTTGATTTTCTTTTTTCCATACTCCTATTGGGTGTTGTAAGAGCCAAGGTTTTCAGACAATGTGTTTCATTTAGGGATTTTAATTTATACTATCTTATAGAGCTCTCCTAGAACATTGGATAAATATGGCTTTGGTTATTATGTTCTCTTTATTCAGGAAGCAACCTCATTTGGATTCTATCGGATGATATGATCTCTGGGGTATGTTTTATGTAGCTTCTGAATAAAACAGTAAATGTAGAAGGATATGAACTGTGATTTACGAAGTGGGCATCTTATTGTTGAGGGTAAACAAAATGTTTTCCCATTTCTCTTATCATTAGAATGATAACATCCATGTGACTTGTATTCTGACTTCCACGCTGTAGTTCCAATTGCGAATCGTTTTCGCTTTTTTCTTACTACATTAGTTGCTCGTACATTCCTTTGCTGATTAAGATCTTCTTTTGCAACTCTTTACAGCTCTACACCGCATAGAATGTTTATTATAAGCATAATAAATAGTAATAATAATAATAATAATAATAATCAAGAAAGTGTTTGGATGACTGCTGAGCTTTTTATCCATGATTTCTGATATGACCAAATAAATACACAGCTTGACGATGATCATGTGCAATCAAAAGAACAAAAAATTGAAAATGAATCAATAAATAAAATCATTCAAGGAGCATATGAACAAGAAATCCCGTAACATGTTTACAGAATTACAATTTTGTAAGAACTCTGTTTCTCTATATCTTCTATGGCTTCTTATGGGTTTCATGTCAGGCAAATGAAAAAAAAAAAAAAAAAAACAGAAAAAAAAGTGAAACAATGAAGAGAAAGAATGGCTGGTTGTGTGTGTGATTCGTTTTGCAAGGGCAGACAAGCTGCACGACCACGGTAGTTTTGTTTACATCAGAGACCTCTCCCAGGGCAGCAACCCAGAAGCAGGATCGGCCAAGTTAGCTATGACGAAGTCCCTGAGACCTGTGTCCCAGACCTCGCAAAATTGAAGTGGCCAATTAGGTGGCTCAATGGCCTCAGTCCCCAACCCAGGTGCTCTGTCCTTTGATCCCTCGTTGTGATTTTCTTGCCAGTCGGCAACATAGGTGGCAACCCTTCTGAAGAACTTGGTTCTGAAGACTTCCCAAACTTGATACTTGTAATGGTTTATCACAGCGGTGCTCTGGTGTAGGTTTATGTATCTGTACCCTGACTTGAGACGGAAATGGTGCACCGCGTTGAGTAGGGTATCGTCTAGAGCTTCTGGACGGATAATGGATTTATGTCTTTCTGGGCTTTGGAGCCGGCAGGTATAACCCACGGTCACTCCCTGCGACGGGGGTGTGCTTAATCCCGATGGCCCAAAGCTGTGGCAGGCAGTCCTGATCTCACCAATTACCGTCGAGGAGGAGAAATTTGCAACCAGGGATTGGAATGAATGCTGACCAGGATAGCCCATGGAACGGTGTTGAGAAGTCGGGAAGGGGAAGTAGAAGAATTCATCAACGTCCATGAATCCAATCCATTTACATTCATCCCTGGCCTTGAGCACGCAGTGGGAGAACCCAGCTTCTTGGGTCTTGATCCATGGCCATATGTGCCTGCTGACGTTGTAACCTTCTTTGTCTAGCTCGTCGATTACTTCCTTAATGTTGTCATCGCTGTTGTTGTCATAGATGAACCAGCGCTCCACACCAAGCCAGGCGTGATAGACAATCCACTCCCGAAGCGACGAGGCTTGGTTCCAGAGCATGGTACACGCGCAAAGTTCATAGTTCTTCCTCTTATTCGTCCTACTCTTCTGTTTGCCTTCTGAGTTGTTGGAGTCAAAAAGTTTAGCGACCGAAGGCAGAGGAACGCGAGCAGAAGCAGCTCGATGGTTGGTATTGGAATGGGAGGCAACACTGATGGTGACTCGGATTCCCTGAGCTTTATCGGGATTCTTTCTGATGCTAAGAGGGAGGGAGCACCGGACGACTTCCTGAGCTGCTGTAACGGCGTGAGTCCTGAGAGAAAAACCGCTTCCTTTATCCAAATCCCCCAAACCAAAGTGGCAACTGAATTGGGTTGGATCCGATTCCCTGAACGACCGAAGATTCAAGCCTTTGACAAAGACGACAGCCGTGCCCCTATCCAAAGCTGCACCATACACCAGAGTCTCCCACGAATGAACCGACCGATCCATCTGTACAAACCACCTGTCACCGCGTCCATGCTGTCCTTTCCTCCGCAAATTGATCGCAACTGAGAAATTCGCCGGCGGAAACGGACACCGAACAATTGATCGTGAATCGTCGTATTGGTCAACCGACAGAGCAGGAGCGGAGATTTGGCTTCTCGTCTGTATGGCCTTATCCGAATTGTTCCGGATTTTTTGATAGACGCAATCCAATTCACCATCCTGATGCAAGCGCAGCAGATAAGAAAGACTACTGCTAGAACCGGTACTCCTGGAGTTAGAGACAAACAGCAAAATATGGTCCGGGAATAAGACTCGATCCTCGATTCTAAAGGAAGGCAATCCCAGAGTTGAATCTTGAATTGAATTGCTCGCAGAAAAGGAGAGAGACGATATATGGGAGGAGATAAGAATAGGGCGGAAGGCAGCAGAGCGAAGGGAGAAGCCATCGAAGAGGAAGAAAGCAAAGCAGGAGAAACAGAGGAAGAGGGGCCAAATTAGAGAGGGGTAATGGAAGGAGGGCCTGCGGAGGGGGAGGAGTCGCTTTCTCTTGCGGCGCTGCTCGGAATCCATGGTGGGGAGTAGCGGGAATCCAGATCTGAAGCTTGTGTGGGGTGTTATAATCGTGTAGATATGAGATGTAATAGTTTGTGACGCAAGACGAGAGCAGAGAGAGAGAGACTCTTGGAGTGTTGAGTTTAGACGAGAGAGAGAGAGAGAGAGAGAGAGAGAGAAGCTGCTCTATGGGGTGAGGGAGTCGACGCTATCAACTGCAGCTGTAAATTCTTTTACCAAGAGGCCAAAACGCAAAGAATGTGTCGGAATATTTGTCCAGAAGGCAGAGGAAGCGGAAGGAAGGAAGTCTTAATTCCCGTGAATTTTGTTGACGCGTGAGGATTGGGCTCATCACCACAGTCCAAATAGGCAACTTTACTCAAAAGGAAATACAAATATAAAATATATATATATAGAGAGAGAGAGGGTTTGACCAATAGAAGGTCCTGACACTGAGGCTGAGTTTGGCTGACCAATAAAATAAAAACTTTATGGAGTGTTACAGCAAGGATTCTCTTTGTATTGTATCGGCCTTCCAAGTTCCATCCCATGTATTGTCTGTCCCATAATCCCATTTGTTGGAATTATCACCGGGACTCAGTTCAATGATCAATGTGGAGGAGAGAGAAACAGTTTGGGTTGTCAATTGGACTGGATTTGGTCTAATTTGATCCAGTTCAATGTGAGTCCATTATAAATGAACCAGGTCCAATTCAATTCAATGAATGCTTTAGATCAATTTGGACTGGTTCAATTCAATGTCTAGATCGTTTAATCTGTTCAAATTCATTTTGTTTTAAATTGGTTTTAACCCAAACTTGGTCTATTGATACATATATTCTTATCTTATTCAATAGATCAGATATTGGTTTAATCCAATATAAATTTGTCACGGACGGACCAGGTCCAATCCAATCTAATAAATATTTTAGACCAGATTGGTTCAATCCAATATATCTTGTAGGTCTGTCCAATCCTTCCAAATTGATTTTGGACTGGACGGGGTCCAATTCAAAACCGGTCCATTAACACCCATAGAAACAGTGAAAGCGTCTTTCCATGGAGAAACAAACAGTGAGTGGTATTCCATTAACATTTAAGACACAGTTGGGGATGTAGGGAGGGGAGAACTGACCTTTTTTCAATCCAATTTTAAGTGTGATACTGTGAGGTGTGACTACTAACCACTTAACAAGGAACCCTCATTGAGCTATCCTTTTGAAGCTTCTTAAGCCCCGTTTGAGATTTGTTTATTTTTTAGCACTTATTAGAAACAATGCTTATTTTAGGCTAGAACAATAAACACTTATAGTGCTTTTTTTTTAGGAAATAAACCTGTTTTGAATAAACTAAAAATTTTGACTTTTTTAAGCGCCTATTGCGTTTCTGACCCATCTTAGCCTGCCACATCATAGTTTTCAAACTACCTATATTACCCCATTTGAAAGATGCACTTATCCTAATTTTTTTTTAAAGGCTTAATTTGGTAAGAGTACAAATAACGGTGCAAATGCAAGGTTTAGCATTGAGGCTCAATTTGGAAAGAGTACAAATACAAATATATATAGTATAAATACATACAAAAAATAAGGTTTTACACTCTACAAATTTGTATTTATACTCTTTTCAAACTAAGCCTGAAGAGGCAGCACAAAACCCAGATCATATACTTCCCTTCTCCCTCAAATAACCCTACTATTATTACGTTACGTTTGTGGGGTTTCAAGAGCAACCACTTCGCCCATAAAACAAGTTATGAAATAAAATATAGCATTGGACAATTGCAGTTGTTTTTGAATTAATTATTTGCTGCCTCCTGTCTCATTTCATTCTCCCTGGGTTCTGCCTCCCTTCCGTTTAATATTCTATCATATCCTAATAAAAAATATTCCTCATACACATCATCATTGTCTCATTGGACTTATTTTTCTATCAAAATTTTCATTATCATCTACGCAACCATTGCTCTGGCATCCCATGCAGAGCTCGATATGAAGAACAATCCTCCCAAACAAATCTTCTAACTCAGAAGCTTTCAGTATTAACAAATCATACTTTATGAATTATCCGCACTGCCGTAAGCAATTCTAACAAAAATTTAAGAAAACCCAAATGAGTTGGTCACTTAGTCTATCATCAGTACCTGCAAAAGTTCAAAATATTGATATGTCTGATATTTTGGTAGAGGTGTATTGGACAGTATTGGTAGTTTTTTTTAGTTCAAATCTGATTTAAAGGGGCCTGTTTAAGATTCATCCGCCCCCTGAACTGGTCAAAACCCTGATACATCACCTGTAAGGACATATAGAAAAGCTCCCGATACAATATGTATCGGCCGATATGGACCAATACTTACCGATACTTTGACTGCTGCAACAAGATGGTGATTGCGGCAAATCCATGCCCATTTTTGTGTTTTTGTATAGGCAGCCCATTGTGTGTTAGCTTTGCTACTTCCTACTTGACACAAACCAAAAAAAGGAAAAAAAATGGGGCCCTTTCTACATACTTTTTTAAGAGTAAACGTTAATGTGTATGTTCTTTCATGGAGGCATCCTTGGTTTGGCTCATATATAGAGGCCCCCAAAATTATAAATTATCCTCCATTGAACTTTGGATGAATCCTCATCCTTCTGAGAGGTTACATCCCAGTACAGTTATTAGCTAGGGATTATAATATAAACTCCAAAGTTATCAGAATAGTTCGGTTCTGAGGTGCTGGGTCCTCATTCAGAACAACTGTCCTAGTCTCCTTGGGAGCTGGGGCCAGCCTACCATCACAACAAGCAAGTTCTGGATCTTCATTTGGGTTGTAACTGAACTATACCCTTTTGTTTTTCCCATTTTTTTCTCTTCCTCTTCTTTTTGTAATTTCAGGGTTGGCTGGAAGTTGTGTTGTACATGGCATTAGGTACATTGGTAAGAGATGAATAAACAAATATCCTCTTCCACATATAATTGAATGACATTAGCAGCTAGGGGATATACATACATGTCCTTTTTTTAAAAGTGTACATCTACTGATATGTTTGTCATTCTCAACTACCAAACAAATCCTAATGCCCCCCTCAAGTGGGTCTCCCTGTTGGGTTTATCCAATGGAATATATTCTTCCTGCAATTACCATCACCAACTCATTGGATGAGGGAAAACCCAGGATCCTCCTATCCATTTTACTGCTACTGATTTTTTTTTTTCTTGACTTTGTAAAATGGGGTTCCCATTTGCGAGTCTTTGGTCATTGGAAGGGGTCCCACTGGTAGAGAATGCAATGATTCACGGATGGAGGTCCCACTCCAGACTCTCTCTCTCTCTCCTTCTGACAGAGCATTGACAGTTTGATATTTGATTTCGTGGGGCTCAAGCAACAGAATGTCTATCCTAGCTCCATCCATAAAGTCGGACACCATCATCATCATCATCACGGTCGGGTGAGGGTGAGGGTCCTCCGCCAAGGACCATCTTCAACTCTGCGCAGGGTGTGTTTTTTGCTGAGTTACACAGGAGAGTCCACACTTACAATAGTGCAATTAATCCACTTGTGTTATATAACCATCGGAGTAGACCACCAACATGAAATGAACACAAGAACTTGAAGTGGTCCACTAGTTGTCGCAGTCTGGTAGTAATAAAGCTTGAATCAGACTTCAGAAACCATAATGGATCTATATCCGTAAGTGGGCTTAGGTAAGGTGCTAAATTGGGCTATGATTCGTCCATCTAATTAAAATGTGTAGGTTTGGGCTTTTCGTGGACGAACCCCTACACTTTTTAGGTTTTATCTGAGTTATTTCCTCGGTTTGATTATTTTTAATCAATTTCGTAACTTATTGACTTCTTACATTTCGGAGTCGAACCTTTTTTAGTACATTTCCATCAGAGAGGCGAGAGCTGTATTTTTTTGGCCCCCGAGAGAAATTTCTTAGGTGGCGTTTGATTCTACTTTTTAGATGTCTAAATTTAAAAATGTTGTTTTTCAGACGCCACCAAGCGTTTGGTATATCCTCTTATTAGAGGTTTGAAATTGGATTTCAGATTTTAATTTTTAAGACATAGAGCTGTTGCTTAATGGATCAGACGTAATTCAGAGGTATTTAAAAGACATAAATAACTTCAAAAAAATTTTAATATTACATGTTTTTTGTCCTTCGTGTACCTCGAATCGAACCTCACGAGTCTGCAACCTAAGGAAGCTCCACCGCCACCACCGTCGTTGCACCTCACTGCGAGTCTACAACCTTACTCGAATCGAACCTCACTGCGAATTTGCAACCCAATGAAGCTCCACTGCCTGCCACCGCCGCTGCAACTTGCAGGGGCGGTTCCTTCTCTCTCTCTCTCTCTCTCCCTTGCCTTCCCGTCACCACCGTTGCAACTTGCAACGGCGGAGGTTCCTTCTCTCTCTCTCTCTCTCTCCCCTGCCTTCCCATCACCATCGCTGCCGCTCTCTCTCTCCCCCTACCTTTCTGTCACCGCCGCTGCAAGTTGCAGTACGGCGATTCCTTCTCTCTCGCTCTCTCTTTCTTTCCCCTTTGTCTTTTCCTCACCATCGCTGCAGCGGTGACGGTTCCTTCTCTCTCTCTCTCTCTCCTATCTTCTTGCCACTGCCACTACCGTTGCAACTTACAGCGGCGGTTCGGTGAATAGTAATAATAATAATATTATTAATTATTTTAATATTTTTATTAAACATTAATTATTTTATTAATTATTAAATATTTTTTATTAATTATTAATATTTAATAATTATTTTTTATTAAACATTACTAATTATTAATTATTTTTATTAACTAGTAAATTTTAATTATTTCATTAAATTTTAAAAATTATTTTAATATTTATTTGTATAAATTATTAATTATTTTAATATTTTATAATCATTAATTATTTTTTTAATTTTAATCGTTTCATTTAATGATTAATAATTAGTAATTTTTAATTTTTAATTATTAATTTATTATTTTTTATTTACATTGTTACAATATTATTTTGAGGTTGAAAATTATTTTTTATGAGATAATGCAAATTGAATTCAACATTTCTAAATAGTATATTTTAGGGGTAAAATAGTAAAGCCAGTAAATTTCAGATGATAAATGGTTGATTGAATACAAACAAATTTGTAGATTCAAAGCCTCTAAAAAGTAGAAAAACATTTATACCTCTTTTCAGATTTCAGACACGTTTAATATCTTTTTAACTTTTTAGACTTCAGATTTCAAATTTATCGAACGCCACGTTTTAGTAACACAATCCTTTTAGCCCCCATGCTTGCCTAGGTAGAAATTCAAGTTGAAAACCTTGAGCAGAGCAATCTATATAACAAACAGTTGATGGGATCTCTTCCACGGTCCATCAAAAGCTTATTTGGCAAGCAAAAACTCCTTGACAGGAATTTTTTCAGGTAGCAATACAACTGAGATGGTAAGATTGCAACAAGATGGATTTTAGCAAAAACAAGTTCTCAACCCCAATCACCATAGAGATCAGCCAATGCAAGCTGTTAATATTCATTGATCAGAATAGGAGTGAGTTACCTGGTGAGACTCCACCTAAGATTAGAGGTATACGAATCTTGTATCAACTGAATTCATTGAAGAATATGGAAAATCATTTTGTAGGAAGTATGTCTATCTTTGCAGTGGCGGCACTAGATGTAGATGGAGGGTTGGGTTGCCGATTCCAAAGGAAGAGAGAGAGTTCCAATGGCGCACTAGTAACGGTGGACGCTGGACGGTGATAGGTTCTGAGAGAGCCTGAGAGGAGAGAGAAGGCAGGGAGAGAGCGAAGGAAAGTGAGGGGAACAGGACTTTCGAGTGCAGACAAGAAAGGGGATTGGAGTTTGGGCGGGTTTTACCAACGTCCGTTAAAGCTGGACTCCGTTACTCTTTGAAACCTATAAGTGACGTGGTGCTTTCTCATTCGCGGATGTAGAAATTTTGCATCCCGGATGCCGACGATGTTAACTCATATGTGCGTCCTACGTAGAAGATTTCACCGCTGATAGGTTGTACAGCCCACTTTGTTTCTCGTCCATCTAAACGTGGCAAAAAGTGGATCCAACCCACGAATTCGACCCGACCCAACCTGATCCAATTTAACTCGGAAAAGAAACTGGGTTGGGTTGGTTCATTGGTGAATCCGCCGATCCAATTGATTGTGATTATTTATATATTCTTAGAAATTTCCACTCTTTAATCTTTACTTTTTGAATTGTTAAATGTTCAAGTTTTTAGTTTTATGTTTAGAATTTTAAGGTTAATTTCTTTAGTTTTAGTATTTTTCATGTATTTTTTTATTTTTTAAAATTCTAATTATTTTTTTTTGGGATGACCCAAATTTATCTGTGGGTTAACCCTAACCCAAACATTTAGGGTTAGGGTCTAGCATTTGCCGACCTAATCCGAAATTCAACCTGACCCAAAACAAACCTGAAGAGTCTTGACCCAACTCAAACCTGACCCACCCAACCCAATTGCCAAGTCTAAGCCCATCCGGACTTGTGAAAAGCTCAGTTAAAAATCCTTATAATTGTATGTGTTTACTAAAATCTATCCTCTAGTTTGTGTTTTATTAAAATACCCCTTATGGGTTTTTGCTGATTTACTTAATTGACCTTTCATCAAGAAGCATTTGTATTGGCATTTGGAATGATCACATGACCACCTAAACTGAGTGGAAGTTGTCTATGGGCGGGCTCATTGTTGTTTATTCCGAAAGTACCGCTAGCATTTCATATCAAGCTCTTAGAAAGACCCCCCTCCCCGCTTGCCAAACAAAACTTAGATGAAGACGAAATTGGGTGCATATGATTGAGGCTTGGATGTTAGGGTTAAAATTATCTTTTTCCACTAAGTTGGTTGCAAATTATAAGGGACGATTTAGAAAAACACAAACTATAGGTTAGGTTTTAGCAAAGCCATAAAACTATAAGGGTGTTTTAGTAAATGATCTTTTAAAATACAGAGAAAATCTATGCTACATATTGAAAGGATTTTGACCAATCAAACCCCTTCATCAATTTGATAAATAATCACCTGATTGATTACCACTTGTACAATACTGGTTGATTGGCTACACTTTTTTTGGATCATATCTTTATAGTATCACACAGTCGAACTATAAAATATGTTCAATGGAAGGGCTTTAACATTGATGGTGGTTTAGTTAATAGGATTTCTGAGTCGTTAGAGTAGAGACGTGGAATCACATCCTGCTGCCACGGAATATCCCTTTTTTTTTTTAAAAAAAAAAAGAGATAGAATATCCCATTGTGCAACCACATAAAACAATAAATAAATAAATAAATAGATACCGCAAACGATTGATTACAAGTCATAATTGGGGTGTCGTAACTTAAAATAGAAAATAGAGGCGCCCAAGGAGAAGGGAAAATATGAAGTAATGCATTGAGCAGAAGAATAATGGATGTTGTAATGATAAGAAGTGCAACCCTCCAATCAAGAATATAGAATAAGTTTTGATTAGTCGTTTTCAGTGTAATACACTACATATAATTATTTCAAATATGTTTAATTTGTCCCTAGGTCTTACTTTCCATGTCTCGTTTCTTTCGAAGCTCAAAATCTCAAACTAAAGAGAATGAATGCAGTGGGTGGGTTGGTAGAAATGGTTATCCACCACCAAACTCATTGAAAACATGAGGGATGGGAGATTTATCTTGTACCGTTAGTTGATCTATCACCCAGTAGCTAATCACTTTCTGCTAGCGTCGGTATCGGTAGGTCGCTAGTCGAGTAGAGAAGCTAGAAGGGGAGTGTTTTTCTTCTAAATTTATTTCCTCCATTGCCTATATTTTCATTAAAAACAATGACTCAAGGATTCCCCAACTAAGTGGTTTCTCTAAATTCTAAGCGTGAAACCTCTGGGTGGACTGGACTGTATAGAGTTCTGTCAAGTGCTAAAAACCTCTATTTTATATGTATTTGCACTGTATATATATTTTTGTATCTGTATTCTATCCAAACTTCCAAACTGAGCCTAGGAATGTCATGATAAGATTTGAGTGGATTGTTATGATAAAGATGAAAGAGAGAATAGGAGATAGAGTATAAATTGGGTTAGGTTTTTTTATTATTTTTCAGATTTTTTGAAACCTTCACATCAACAAATTGGTCAGCACTGTTGCTGTTGAAACCCTACCAGCTCGAGTCATATCATAAATATACATGTTATGAGTGTGAATATGACGGCAAGCAAGCGTTAGACAATAGGAAACGCTAGCCACACTACTCAGAAGATACTAGTTTGCTGTGGCTTGTGGGTAGAAGTCTAGCAGATACATGCCAAATCTTCTCAGCCATGAGGCCCATGACAAGTGTTGAGGTCAGGCATACGATGATTATGGGCCAGCGACAAGACTCCCAACCCACCCAAGTGATGTAATGGATTATTTATCACTTTTAGGCCCAATATTCTTTTTCTTCTTTTTGGTAATGAGGCCCAATGTTCTTATTAAAATTCAAACAATGAAATGCGTGCTTACCATTAGCTTGTGTTGATAGAACGGGGCCATTTCACTCTATGTAATTTTACTAGCAGGAAGGCGTGTGCATTGCACATGGATTTAGTATTAACAAGGTTCAAGGTATTGGAAAGATACGTGTTGGATATGCTGCACATGAATCTAGTATTATTGTATTAATACTTGTTTGGGAGGGATGAGCTGAAGATTCAGCTAAGCTCATTCAGCTGCTTTGAGTGTTTAGGAAGGGTTGATGTATGGCAGTTTCTGGCCTTCCAAGTTGAATAATCTAGAGAGCCCAAATCAATTCTCGGCCAATTATATGTTTTGGTCTATCCAATTCATCATCTTTAAATAGCTTATCCGAAGTGCCTCAAAGCAGTTGAACCAGTTTATCTGAATGTTGAGCTCAACCCTCCCAAAACAAGCACTGAAACACTTGAGATAAGTAAGGAAGTAAAGTATAAATCAAACTAGAACTCAAGCTTAATAATATTTTAGTTAAACTGAATCAAGACATATGAAAGTGTTGTGGTGTTGTGGTGAGATCGCACATCCCATTTCATGAGAAAGGGATCACATCCCTAATTATAAATAAGGGGGCATTTTTTTCGGATTTTGAGAGGGAGAAAGTTGGTCAATGAGAACATCTCATGTTCTTTTTTCAGATTTATGTAGTGGCCTGGGAAAGTTTATTTTCCTGATCCTAGGTGGGTAAATAACTTTCCCACCTAAGGGAAAGTTGCTAATACTTGAATGGGACAATAATGCATTTTTTAATAATGGATTTTTATGACTAAAATAATCATTGTCTTATTTAAATAAGAAATAAAAGAACATGGATAAATACACTTATCTAGGTAAATATTTCCCAGGAAAAATTACCCAAGTAACTATATTTACCCGAATAAATAACTTACCAAGAAACGAATAAGACCTAAAAAAAATACCTCTGTTTATTAACTTTTACCATAATGTGTCATGATTGAATTTGCGAAGCTAGATGTAAGAAGGCAGGGTAGGCAGCATTGGAGAACTGGTAAGTGGTAACTATACGCAGACAGAAGAAATTATGTCTGCAGTGGAGAGATTGGACCATAATTAATGAGGAGCCTATGGTGTTCCAGAATACACATCCAGTGAATCCTAATTGGACTCAACGGTGCCACTAAGGATACCTAGCTGTTCTGGGCTTGGATTTATCATGCATCCGAGATCCAAATGGCCATTTTTGTCTATGGACGAACGTGTCATTTCCTGCCAATAAAACATGTCTCAACACCCTCTCAACATGATCTGACACTGTATATAAGATTACGATGGTACTAGAGGTGCAAGTCGGGTGGGTTGGACTGGGTTTATAGTCAATTCAGGCCCGGCCTTAAAATTTGGGCTTAAGGCCCAAGCCCGAGGTCAAGCCTGATTTTTCCAATCCGAGCCTAGTCCGCTCTATAATTTGATGCACTCAGGTTGGGCTCGGGTTGGTCAATGAACCCACTCTAAAATTATACATATATAAATGTATTTATGCAATATATATATATATATATATATGTGTGTGTGTGTGTGTGTGTGTGTATGTATGTAAATATGTATGCAACACTTGCATATATACACATATATATGTATAAATGTATATAATTGGGTCAGGCTCAGACTGGGTTCGGGCTACCTAAGGGCTAGGCCTGAGCCCGGCCCGAAAAATAAAAAACCCAACTTCTTAGGTCCGAGCCTAGTCTGAGGATCAAAAATCCAAGCCCAGCCCATGTAAAGTTCCAGGTTGGACCAGTTCGGGCTCAGACTGAACCTGCCCAAATTGCACCCCTAGATCCCTAGATGGAACTTGTCATGTATGAGATGTATGATGTAAGATCGTGTTGGAAGGATGTTAGAATGTATTTTGTTGGCAGAAAATGTGGACTCTTATGGACGAGTACAACCACCAACAACAAAACAAACATCAAGATTCATTCAAGAAGAACAAACTAATTAAAGCGACAGAAAAAACAAGAAATAAACACAACAAACCTACTACAGAAAACAACAAACTAATCATAAAAACGAAGGTAACCAGGCTGGAATAGCTCCTTCCAACCAGAGCACAGAGTGAAAACCTGCACCTGCAGCCTTAGCTAATTCGTGGGCAGGGGCAGCCGAATTTGCACTTCGAGGGCACAACAAAAACCTGACCTCCAAATCTTCACGGAGAGAAGCCAAATCTTCATTGAGGAAGACCGACTCCTTAGGACAGTGAGGAGAGGGACTGTTTAGATGTGTAACCAGGAGCTGACAGTCCAATTCAAAAACCAAAGGGGAATCATCTGAGAGAGGACCACATGCAGTCCAACAGCTGAATCTCTCGCAACAAAACCAAAGGAAGCCTCCATCAACATTCAACTTCACAAAACCATCGAAAGGAGGGCACCAACAAAAAAAAAAAAAAAAAACGGGATTAGCAACCGAATCGACTGGACGATTGGTTTTAGTTTTTCAATTTTTATATTTCTAATATATTATAAATAAACATATATAATATTTATATATTAAATGAATTTTTTATAATATATAATATACAAATCCATTCAATTAACTGAATTTTTTTTTATTTTGATTTTATCGATTCAATTCAGTTTTTCGATTTTTTAATACACTATTAATCGTGATCGTGGAGTAAATTAAAAATGATTAAAAAATTATATCACCGTTAATAAAATACAACATTCAAACCAATAACTTCAATAAATAAATGCATATTATTATTAATTTATTGAGATCAGATTTGATTGTACCCACACTCAATCCAATTATAAATGCATCGAATTTGGAATGCCTTGAGCGGATTGAATTCAATTTCATGTTCGAGCACAACTGTCTTATTTAGAGGCAAGCACGACCACTGCTACAGTGAAGGTTGTGTTTGGACATATCACCGCCCAGTTCGGGAGTTGAAACTAAACTGAATTCCCACACGGACCCAACCCATTATTCCATTGAAATCCTTCAAAATTGGCATCTAGTTGGGACGTATAACATCAATACAAGTTGGGATCAGTTTTAACACTGATAATTACTGATTGGTTACCCCTGATCACGACTCCTGAGGTGATTATTAATCCTTGTTAGCAACTTTAGTAGGTGAAAATTTTATGAGATTATATGAGGTTTCTTTCTTTACTTTTTGTCTCAGCAGATATTCTTCTTGCAGGGTCTATTGTTGAGTACTCCAAATGGGGCTTCTGGAACCGACCTACCTACATATTAATTAAAGAGAAACTTCTGATCCACTAAAATTTTGTCAGCGAAAGCATTGAAATCTACATTTAAAATTGGAGTTGTGTATAATAATGTAATACCAATAGAAGCAAGGTATCTTATGCTGATATTTAAATTATAAGAGTTTGGTTATTTTAATTATTTTATATGTTAATAACTGATGGACCATTTCTATGGACAAACTATCAAATTAAAATAATTAATAAAAGAGTATTGATCAAAATAAGCTTCCTTGATACACTATTTTTTTTACTGACCAATTAACTATGTTAATCAATGAGGTGGAATTTGTCAAAATTTTAAACTCTTGCAATACCATGTATTTTCAGTATCGTAGGTGGTGTTTGGCATTAGGGCTGTTGATAAGAAGACCCAACCCGACCAAATCGACAAACCCGAACCGGCTCAACCTAAATCGGTCGGGTTTTCTTTAGTATCGGTCAGTTTCGAGTTGTAAAAAATCATAAATGGTTCGGGTCGGTTTCGGTTTTCATATGTGAAAATTGAAACCGACCCGAACCGAATCGACTTAGTAGTTAGTTCCTATTTAGTATTTACAACCTACTTAGTTCCTACTTAACTAAGTTGTCTCTATCCTAGTTACAACCTAACTTAATTTCTAGTCTTCTAGTTAGGAATGACATTAATGATAAGTATTGTAAGACAACTAGACAATGAATTTTTTTGGAAAAGTTTAAAGAAAAGAATCAAAGGGTCATAGTTTTTATGGTCTTTTACACCAAATAGGCAACCAATTACAATTAGAATTAGTTGTCATTTTTTACTTAGATTAGAAGGTTTCTTGAAATATACAAATTCCAGTCTTCTTTCTCTAATACAGTTTGAATTTCTATTTTCTTGATAACTTTTATTCTAACTTGGTCTGCCCCCTACCAATTTCAGTCTTCTTTCTTTAATAGAATTAGGTGTCTTTTTTATATCAAATTTCAACATTCTTTCTCCAATCTACCAATTTATTACCATTGTTGAACTTAGAGCCAAAACTGACTCAACCCGACTCAAACCGACCAGGTCGGTTTTGCTTAACATAGGATCAATTTCGGTTTCAATTTCAGGTAACCCGACCAGGTCGGGTTGGTTGAAAAAATCTCAGTAAACCGACCCAACCTGACCCGTGAACAGCCCTATTTGGCATTGATATCGTTGCTCCAGAAAACGGTGATATATCAGCACCATGTTGGAAAAATTGGTGCTCTAGAAAACGATAACATGTTTGGAACCGTTTTTTCATAAAAAATGATACTCCAAACCACGCTTTGAAAATCGAGGAGGCATGGTTTGGGAAAATGCCAAATTTAACGTTTTCTCAATTTGGAACTCGTTACTTCCAACTAGCATATGATGTGGCGGTGATGTGGACTTCCTATAATGGGTACCCATGCTAAAAACAGATAGAGCATTGGTATCAAACATAGGGTATTGCTGTTGCCCCAAAAACGTCCTACTTGACAGCAACATTTTCAAACATAAAAAAGACATTATTTTCTTAGAAAACGGTACTGTATATACAACATCATTGCCAAACATATACATAGATTTTCACTGAATATAAACATCTTCGTTAGTTCATTTATCTTTGATTGCACCACAAACCCGTTCAAAATACCTAGATTCATTATCATCATCATCATCTTCTTCTTTTTCATCTTGTTCTTCTTTCATGGGTCCGAATTTTACCGATAACTGAACGGTTAAGCTGTTCAGCCCATAAAGAACCAGCAAAGCTGTCATTTAATCAGGACCCAGAAAGCCACCTATTTCCAATTTTCACGGTCCAACTGTCCTATCTGGGCCGAGTCTTGCAACATTGATTTGATGTTGAGTCTCCACTACAACGACCCATGAGAAACCCTATCAAAATGAGTATTTGATATCCTTTATTGTTGCAAAATTTTGGGAGAGTATTTGATAGTCAACAAATTTTACAAAGATTTTAAATATTTATATTATTGAAATTATTAATTTTGAAAGAAAAGCCTGTAATTTTCGGATGAAATAAATGAAGAAATCCCAAATTTTCAATGTTTTTATTTTAGTTCAACATATCCGGGGCTGATTGAAATTTGAAATTTCACTGAAATTTAAAGTCATTTTCTGCACTAACCACGACGCCACCCTCCACCAAGAGGGTAGAGGTAGTGAGAAAAATTGCAGTAATGGTCGATATTAATTGTGGTACGTGTTGATTGTTGAAGGGAGAGTTGGAGGAAAATAAGAAAGAGGTGTTCATTTCTGGTTTGTGTAAGTTATATTTCCTTTTCAAACATTTAAATATGTATTCTGTTGCATTTATGGAAATTGCAGCGATGTTTGGGTCTGTCTTATGGTCCTAAGTCCTAACAAAGCTGAGAAATGGTTTTCCTTTCCGTAAAAACTGTCGGTTATTCTTTAGTTGAGAATTGAGATTGAGGCCTTGAGCAGATATGGGCGGGCACATGTAACTTCATTTATATGTACATCATCTCCATATCTTCATTGAATAGATCTGGGCCATCCAATCTAATAAACCCTTTTTATACTGATGGTGAAAATTCATAGCACAGTCTTCAAGACATTTATCATCCATGTGCTTTGGTCTATTTTGCACTTTTCGACTCCACTTTAATTTGATGGACTTCGGTACACCTACAACCCAACCCTACTTCTTTTTTTTTTGAAGGGCTGTAATTTGTAAATGGATCGGATTTAATATGATTTCTTTAGTTCAGATTCGGATACCGAATTGGCTTTTCAAATATGATTTATTTAGTTATTGATCGGATCAATTTTGGATAATGCTGGGTTTTTGATTTACAGATTACAGAATACCATGCTTTTTTTTTAATTCTTTAGTGATTTTAGATTTAGTAAATCGATTTTCCATAAGTTTTTGTTTTATTTTTAATTTTATAAATTTATGCTAACTTTATACAAATTTATTTACATTCTAATCAAATGAGATATCTTAATATGTATTCTTGTATTTTTGTCGGATCCGTTGCGGGTCTCTCATTACGCTGTGGGTAACGGGTCAGGCTATCTGACTCTAGGGGTGATCACGGTTTGGTGGGACATTCTTTGGAACGAATCAGTAGTATTGGTTTTTGAAAAATCGGTAATTGGAACTGAACCAAAGTCAATTGATTGGTGTGATTTGTTGGTTTTTTAGCTTTTATAATATATATTATAAAAATATATAATAAAAAATTATAAATATATATATAATATTATATTTTAAATAATAAATAATATATAATATATTATAAATCTATAAATTTATATATATAATGCATATTTAATAATTTATAATATATAAAAAAAATATATATATAATATAATATACATAAATATAATATATATATATATATATATATAAATATATCGGTTGGTTATATATATAAGTTGGTTCAATTAACCACCGATTTTTTATATTAATTAACCAAAAGCGAACCAGTACATTTGATTTTTTAAAAACACCAAACCAACCGATTAACCAATTTTTTGATTCGATATCAGTTGATTTTTTTGATCGGTTCAATTTTCGGTTTTTTGCTCACCCCAATCTGACTGTCCCTGAGCGGCAGGGCCTGAATTTGAATCTGAGCCCAGGCGCCTTTTGCTCTGTGCTTGTGCTTGTGCTTGAAATTGTTTGTTTTTTAAGCAGCATTGCAGCAATAATAACTTTTTAAACGTGAAAAACGACAAAAAAGGGGGGAGAGAGATGAGCCAGCCTAACGGCCCTAACTAACATTTGGTCCATTGTCCCCACCATCATAACTCTGTGTGTAGACCACTTGTTTAATATTACACCAGCAATGGACTGAAATAGCAGCTAATCAGAAGCGCCTCGGGCCGTCGGACATGGACTTTGGGGCTCATAACATGTCACATGCATCCAAGTTAAAACATTAAATAGGGGTACATTTTTTAAATTACGCTTGTGGTTTATTTAATTGACTAACTCTATCTTTACTGTTTGTATATTGTCTTAAAATATCTTTATCGTTTTCCACAATTGACATTATCAACAAGTACTGATGGAAAAATAAATGAAATGTCAAAATTACCTTTCACTATTTTTCAAAATTTTAAAATAAAACTTGATGAGGGCGGATTTGGCCCTCCAATGACATTGTGACACCCGGAATAACATTGTGGTATCTCGGAACAACTGAATAACACCGGGAATCACTTGGGCAATAACCAACCTTAGCCAAGATGATGGTGACTTGGCACAGGCGCTGAACTGGTGACCTAGCGACCTCGACCACAATTCAGGGCTGACCTGCAGTACCTCATCACTAGCCGAAGTGACCTCGACGCAAGGAGCGACCTCCCTCGAGAGCATGCCGGCTTGATTGAGGTCCAGGTGGCGACCTGCGAGACGTGCTCGCCGACAAATCCGCCATGCCTATCCCAACACTCCCACGATCCTTGGAAGTTGACCCACGTACCGAATGTTCTGAAGGGCAATCAACATGCATGGCGGTTGCCTCCGGGAATCTCGGACCACTTAGACGACCTCTCGGAAATTTCGGATGCGGTGCACGAAACCCACGCCAAACAATGCCTATATAAAGGCACCAACCCCAATGGCATAGGGGGGCAAGTAAGCATATTCTAGCTCTCATACTTTATGATTTTTAGCTCGTAGTCTACTATGAGAGTATTGACTTAAGCATCGGAGCGACCTCGCCGGGTTAGCCACCCCGGGTCCTCTGACATTGATTCCTTGCAGGTCTCTAAAGAACTATGAAGCTCAACAATCAATCCAGCTCGCCACTGGTAAGCTCGACACCTAATACGCAGCTCGGCCCTCTGGTAAGCTCGGCACCTAATATGCAGTTCGGCCCTCTGGTCACCTTGGCACCTAATATGCAACTCGACCCTCTAGTCAACTCGGCACCTAAACTACTCCCATCTCGGCCTGGTTAGCTCGGCATCTTGGTCCTCACCCTGCAAAATTCTCCACTTCGGCCTCTGAGTCATCGGCCACTTGGAAGCAAATCGAACGACGGGGTACTTAGCACAAAAAATTGATACGTCACTAAAAATTGATTCATCAATTAGCGCCGTCTGTGGGAAACGCTACAAAAAGCTATGTTCTCATCTTCTGAAAGGCTAAGTCCTCTTCTTCCAGAAAGCTAAGTTCTCACCTTTTAGAAACTAAAGCTCTCACTTTCTAGTTTCCATTTTTTATGAACTCAAAGACTATGCAGGAAGTTGATGGCCAATAGACTAAGCAGTTCTGCTGACTTTATTTCAACTCGAACAAAGCCTCATCAGTCCTCTTCGTGAGGTACCCTCTACAAGATGAGCTCTTCATGACTTCTGTGGGAGTTGGCGGCCAACAGACTGCACAGACACCCCTGCCGATCGAGCCTTCCAAGGCTCTCGGGCAAGCTGGTGACCTAAAGTCAGTAGTGCTGCCCCCATAGGTCAAGCTCCCAGTAGCTTCTTGTAGCAGTGAGTGACCGGCGTCACTAACGAGGCTGATGCAGCGCAGTCGTAGCTCTAAAGTGCCGAGCTGATAAAAGACCTCGGCACCGCATAAGACCCAGTCACCTCTTCGGCATGGGAAAAATCAAGGAGAGTGGACTACGAGTCGCTCCTAGAGCCTAAGGGCTAAAGTGCCGAGCTGATAAAAGACCTCGACACCGCATAAGGCCCAGTTGCCTCTTCGGCATGGGCAAAATCAAGGAGAGTGGACTACGAGTCACTCCCTGAGCCTAAGGGTTAAAGTGCTGAACTGATAAAAGACCTCAACACCACATAAGACCTAGTTGCCTCTTCGGCATGGGCAAAATCAAGGGTAAGGGGAGTGGACTGCGAGTTGCTCCCAGAGCCTAAGGGCTAAAGTGCCGAGCTGATAAAAGACCTCGGCACCACATGAGACCCAACCGCTTATTTTGCATGAGCAAAATATAAAGCAGTTCGTATTCAACACGAGAAAAAAGGAAAGATTAGTTCGCTCTCAGCACCATGATGGATGCAAACTTGATTTCTTCACAACCGACCTCCACTTTGGTTGTTGGCTCCGCATCAAACTCACTGGCTAGGGCCAGCTCGAAGAACGCTACGTCGAAGTCTACCTAGGTGGAGCGACCTAATAAAGCAGTTACATAGAACCCCCTCTTAAGGACGCCATGATGAGCTTCACTCTTGAGGTACTTTGCCGGATCGCAGAACCTCTTGATGGTCACATCCCTAATAAGGTAGATGTCCTCGGGGTACCTGCTCCACCTCTCCTCGAGTAGATGAATTCACTCTCGGGCCTCGAAAATAAAGACGGCAAGGTCCTACACAAGGCTGGAAACGCTTGGATTCTTCCGATCTAAGAAGCAAATTGGATCGACGCTTACGATCTCGTTGAATTAGTCATTTTAGGCCAAAAGGAGCAATCTACTCCCTTCGCCGAGTTACTTTTAGCTCGGGAGTGGGGGCAATTGATGAGGGCGGATTTGGCCCTTCAATGACATTGTGACACGTGGTATCTCAAAACAACTGGGTGACACCCGGAACCATTTAGGCAACAACTTACCTTAGCCAAGATGATAGCGACCTGGTACAGGCGCCGACTTGGCGACCTCGACCACAATTCGGATCGGCAAGAAGCACCTCATCCAAGGCCGACCAGCAGCACCTCATCACTAGCCGAAGTGACCTCGACGCAAGGAGCGACCTCCCTCGAGGGCGTGCTGGCCTAATTGACATCCAGGTGGTGACCTGCGAGACGTGCTCGTCGACAAATCCAGCATGCCTATCCCAACACTCCCACGATCCTTGGAAATTGGCCTACGTACCGAACGTTCCGGAGGGCGGTCAACGTGCATAGCGGTTGCCTTCGGGAATCTCAGACCACTTAGATGACCTCTCGGAAATCTCGGATGCGGTGCGTGAAATCCACACCAAACAATGCCTATATAAAGGCATCAACCCCAATGGCATAGGGGGGGCAAGTAAGCATCGGAGCGACCTCGCCGGGTTAGCCACCTCGAGTCCTCTGACATTGATTCCTTGCAGATCTCTAAAGAACTACGAAGCTCAACAATCAATCTAGCTCGCCACTAGTCAGCTCGACACCTAATACGCAACTCGGCCCTCTGGTCAGCTCGGCCCTCTAGTCACCTTGGCACCTAATATGCAGCTTGGTCCTTTGGTCAGCTCGACACCTAAACTGCCCCCAGCTCGGCACCTAGTCCACTCCCAGCTCGGCTTGGTCAACTCGGCATCCAGGTCCTCATCCAACAAAATTCTCCACTTTGGCCTCTGAATCATCGGCCACTTGAAAGCAGACCGAATGATGAAGTACTTAGCACGAAAAATTGATACATCACCAAAAATTGATTCATCAAAACCCAAGTGATGAAAAGTTTGAGGAAGATGAGAAAGTAGCTCTGACAATGATGTTTTGGAGAGGTGGACATTGTAAATTCTAATCCACCTACACATCCATCTTCATTCACAGCAACGTGGGCACATGCTCTTCTCAGGCAAATGCCACCCGAATTGTCTTGGTTGACTGTTACTCAAAAAATATCTCAAAGAACACCAACAATTGCAGATTTAGTGGGATGAAATGAAATTGGGTAAGGGATGACGATGAACATTTCATAAAAAGAGTATTTTAAGAATTAAAAAAAAAATATCAATCACATAATGTCACTTTAATACAATAAGTAGTTTAAGAAATTTGCCCTTCAAATAAATACCAATAAAATCACATTGCTATAATCATCTGTGCAATTTCTGGCCAGGTGCCTGAATCGTTTAAACATTAGCCATGTGGCAAGTTATAGGGATGGAGGCCTCGGACAATACTCTGTCCCCAAATTAATGCCAACATACTGAATTCTCGCGCGCTTAGGTTCATAATCAGTCTTTCGTAATGGGCCTGATCCTCCTGTCAACATCACGAAACATTCTTTGTTTGTCGTATAGGCGATTAATTCAATTGACCTTAGGGTCAAGACATGACTATTGACTGTACAAGTAACGTTACTGTGTCTCTGTGATGGTAAGCGAATGATAAATGAATATATATATACTGCTTCCTGCTTACTGCATCAATCATTCTATGCGCACAACGCACAAGGCCAAGCAAGCGAAGCGAGAGTCTTCTCTCACTCCTTAAGTAGTGATCGGGGCATGGATTTACGGGATCGATATGCTCCTCCAGGAAAGCTGCGAAATTGGCTTAAATGGAAAAAGAAGGGAGAAAGCCGATTTCATACCATTAAAGATTCAGGTTAAACCAAATAAATTTCTAGCTAGATCTTTTTCCCCCACTTTTCTTGAGATCTTGTATATCTGATTTCGCTTTTGTATGCCGATGCCATTCGACACTTGGACTGTGATGCTCGTTTTCTTGTTAATTTGTAGATTGTGATGACGACGACGACGACAGTGATTACTCGGACGATAGTATTGTTAATTCCCTGGAGAAGGGATCTTGCGTCCAAACTACTGAGTTCAGGTGCGTAATTGTTTTTATTTGACTTCAATTTTAAACTTGGAGTTTCGCTTTCTGGGTTCTATCTATATGTAAATGGCGATTATTGTCTTTCAATGGCAGGGTCTTCGTGGGTACTTGGAATGTTGCAGGAAGGTCACCCGTAGGAAGTTTGGCCGTAGACTTGGACGACTGGTTGAATCTCAACGACCCAGCTGACATTTATGTTCTTGGGTATGGACGTCAGTGAACCCTGTTTTACATCGATCCTTGATTGCTGCCTGGTTAAGGATCGCAAATTAACGATTTGGTTGCAGCAGCTTCCAAGAGGTTGTCCCGTTGAAGGTCTGCAACGTGATCGGAGCAGAAGATGCGACGGTGGAAACAAAATGGAATTCGCTCATCGGGAAGACCCTCAACAACAAACTTGGGAGCCCTTGGTTGACGCCCATGCTGCATCCAATCTCCAGTGACAATTATTACTATGGACAAGTTTCAGGTTCAGAATCGAGGACAACCGACAGGGTCATCGGCGGAACGAGAACCCCAGTTAGAGACCGGCGGAGCAGTCTCCAGCAGGAGGAACCAGCAGATGGAGTCTCGTCGTCTACCAGTAAGTACAAGCTAATGGCAAGCAAGAAAATGGTCGGTGTGTTCATCAGTGTTTGGATGAGGGGGGATTTGGTGAAGAAGTATCGCGTCTCCAACGTAAAAGTTTGCTCAGTGGCTTGTGGAATTATGGGATATTTGGGAAACAAGGGATCGGTTTCGGTTAGCATGTCAATCGAAGGAACCAGCTTTTGCTTCATTGCTGCCCACCTAGCTTCCGGTGAGAAGAAAGGGGATGAAACCAGAAGGAATTATCAAGTTTCTGAGATCTTCAGACGAACCTCATTCCCTCGGCTTCATCATGATCGCAGTAGCTCACATCCTCTCACCATCTTAGGACATGAGTAAGTAATCATCCTCCCTCCCCTTCAGAAAGTACTGGTACATGAACCTTCATTGAGGTTTCTGATCATTTTAAGAAAACTGTACTAATAAGTTTCTTAAACAACAGTGGACCACTGCTATCACACAACTGCTGCATGTGATGCACCACATCAGGGCTTTTAGCACTCATCCATTTATTAATGAGATGTTTAATTCTTCCTTTTCATGACCCAAAACTGAGAGGGTTACAAAAGGCACATTGTAGCAAAGTTTTCAGCCTTTCAGCCCCACCCATCAATTGGGTCTCTCTCTCTCTATCTATCTATCTATCTAACAAGGCACATGGTCGTGGCTAACATGTCATAAGGAGTGAATCCATTAATGGATGGGACCATGGACATCAGTTTTCTGAAAAGAGAATAAATTAGATTATCCTCTCATGACAAAATTAATTTAATTAGTGTTCTAAATATCCTACCTATTTCACCCAACTGTGTCCTTACTTACCCAAAAAAAAAGAGACAAAGAAATTGTGATACAGTTAGGTGTTTGATAAGAAGATAATAATATCCGCCTCGTCAATCAAGGAGGAGAGGGGAAACAAAAACACTTTCGCACCATTCGTTATATACTTGTATAGAAAAGTGTGACCCTGTGAGATCGATCCATCCACGAGCTACTAAACTAAACAATGTAGTCTGGAAATGGTGTCTTCCATTACAGGAAAAGCTTTAGGACCCACATCGAGACTAAAGTCTATTCCAAGCTTATCACCAACTCACCAAAGTGCCCAAATTAACCAAACCTATTTTCTACAAATGGAGTATTGTAAGTGGGTATCTACCACCGGGGGAATCTGAAGTTGCAGAAGATCTCAACTCTCAAGGGAGGCTTCTTCTTCTGGGGGTACTATAAAGGTTGGCATTGGCCTGGACTATGGTGAGTGCCGGGTCTCTACAATTTTTCCAAACTAAGCTACTCCCAGTCTGGCCGTCCCACTTATGCTTTGGGCTCTGGTATCATGCAGGCCCAGGCGGCCGAGGTCCATGGTCTTCCAGTTCTCAACTGAGTTCACAACCTCATTCCTCACAGGGGAAGATGAACTGGAACTATCTTGTAACTGAAATATGTCTAACCTCACTGGGCCCTGAGATTGCTTTGATGTCTACCAGAGACCTCTCTCAGGTCTTAAACTGAAATCATGTTCAGAGAACTGAAGTATAAGATGAATTCTGATATACATGTTTTGGTGGAGCAGTCGGATATTCTGGTTGGGGGATCTCAACTACAGGTTGTGCTTGGAGGATCGGTTGGCGAGAGAACTGATAAAGAAGCAAGACTGGAGATCATTGCAAGAGTTTGATCAGCTTCGGAGGGAGCAAGAGGATGGCGGTGTGTTCCAAGGATGGAGGGAAGCAAACATAGAGTTTGCTCCCACCTACAAATACCCTTGTTCCAATTGTAATCGCTACTCAGGCGGTCTCCCCACTTTGACAGGAGAGAAGCAAAGAACTCCAGCATGGTAAGCCAATTAAGGTGCCGTTTGGCAAGGAGTTTTTGTATTAAGATTTTAACAGTCTAAAAACCGTTTGGTTAAGGTGCATCTTCCATGCGTTGATGCGATAAAAAAAGTTGAAAAGTTTCATTTATAATGTTTTATAAATAACCCAAAATAAACTTTAAATGTCTTTTTTGGGATGACAAAATCTTTTCTCAACCAAACAAGAAAAAGATCAAAATACAGAGCATAACTTAACTTCAATAGTGCCAAATAATATATGGGAGAGAAAGCACTATAGTGATGATATATATGGCTGAAGTCATCTGATCATGCTAATTGTTTATCTCTAAAAATAGGTAGGACCTACATTTAGATCCTCTTAATATTCAATGCATGGCTAGTTATGGCCTAGCATACTCCATCTTATGGTCCTGTGCCCCCACCCCAAAAAGAAAATATATAGGAAAAGAAAAGAAAAAGACAGGCAAATCAAAATGATGTAACAGATTGTGTGAGCAATGCTTTTGTGTGTGTGGTTTTCAACTAAAATTGTTTAGTTAAGTTGATTATTGGTATAACAAAGGTTCATTTGTGCAGGTGTGATCGGATCTTGTGGTATGGTAAAGGTGTAAGGCAACTCTTTTATCATCGAAGCGAAAGTAGATTTTCGGATCATAGACCTGTTTCTGCTCTCTTTTCCACTCAGATTGAAGTTGTTAAATCCATGAATCCCAAGTTCACCATGCCTTCCTTTCTCACCGAAACAGTAAGTGTGTTCATGTCCTCTTAAATTCTTAGTGGAGCCATAAGATAGTGTTTCCGAACCATAGTTGATCCAGATGGTCAGACCGTTAGGCTCGGGAATTGTTTAGGTCAATCGGTTCTATTTTATCCTTAACCCATTCTTTGACTAAAAACCATTGACTTAATCAGCGGTCCACTGATCCAGGTGATTGAACTGTTGACTTATTTGACCCGAACAACAATTTTCACCATTTTTTTTAAACTAAAACAAACCGTCAATTCGAACCAGATGGTCAAATTTCTGACCCAAAAACCAACGGCCAAAGTGGTTCCAGTTCCTTGTCGGATTTTAAAACATTGATTCAATGGGTAAATTGGATCCTGAAAGGCACCCCAACTGAGTATGAAATTGACAATTGGTAATCCGGTATTTATGGCAGGGGCAGGGCAAGGGCAAGGGCAGGACAACGCTGCTATCTTTGATGGCGAAAGACATAGAAGCACCACCACCTACGGCCACGAAAGACACCACACCATTCACATCCTAGGCATCATCTCTCGTTTAGAATAATACAGCTAATTCACTTGTTAATTGTTATATTACTTCTCAGTACTGTTGTGTCGAGAGAAGTAGAACCTTCTAAGTGGACGCCATTGTTGCTCTCTTTGTTGTACAAAGCTTATCTTTAGACACGGTTCAGGTTGTTGAATGTTGAAGAAACTTTCAGGATAGGTCTCGGCGGCCTGGCCCACTAAGACTAGGCTTTAGGTCCACCGACAAACTAAGGGCTGAAAATCGGGTTGATCAAATTGAAAAACTTTTAACTACATCGGCTCGGGTTAGGGTTTGGGCCCATTTAAAATTTAACAAATGCTCAACCCAATCCGATTCAAGTTGGACCCCAACTGCACCAGCAGATCATGAGGGGACACCTTAGATCCGAAACATCTTTTACTCTGACTGCTCTCAACTAGGATGGTGTTTGGTAAGAGGAATTGATTCCTTTAAACCACATTCCCCAGGAATCAGGAATCACCAACATTGAAGGATTTGGAGAATCATCTGTTTCTGGAAAAAATTGAAAATGAAAAAGGGTGTTATAATGCTAATGTGCAGCTGTCTACCTATTATTCATATATACCATTGGCATGGACATTGCCATGTTTGTCATATTCACTTCAAGAATCGCCCCTCTTCCTGGAAGCCATCTTCCTCGGCTTTGAAAATCACCATTAAACATGAAAGTGGTGAGATATTAATCCCTATATCGATTTGCTGATTTTTGAGCAAATACTTTCCTGATTTGTTGAACCAGCTGATGTGGATTGAAATCACTAAATCAATTCCTCTGACAAAATACAACCTAATAAGGGTCCATTTACCTCATGGGAATAAGGTTTTGGAATTAGAATTAGAATGGTTAATTGTTTGATTGCACAGAATCAGAATCCCATTTTCATTCTTGATTATGGCATTCTCCCATTTGATAGAATGGTCATTCCCTCCCTTTCTTTGAGAATTCCATTTCAACTGATTTTAATTCTTATTCTGATTCCTATCTAAACTATGGGAATAGATCATTCTGACTAGGAGGGGACTGCAAATCGTCCAAAAATCCTAAAAAAAAAAAACACTGAATTGAAAATTAATAATTCAACCTTACTTTTTATCCTCTTTGGTGATACTTGTCCTCAATTCCTGCCCTAATCCCTACATTAAGAAAGACATCAAGTTTTGTGCCATCACTTGGCAGCATATCTCTGCAATCTTTAATATTTGCAGAGTCTGGCAACGAGTCCACCACTTCCTTTTTTTATAAAGTAGTCTTTATGCTAATAATGGAGAACAAGGCTATTAGCTTTAGCTTATAAATTGTACTTGACTAGCAAACTTATCCACGGACTGGGTCGACCCTTTTTCAGGTTCCTAATTGGCTTTCCAGGCTCTCGGACACATGGCCTCCATACTATAACTATACTGGCAGAGAATGAAGGGAATCTAAGGACTAAGGCCCTTCTCAGAGAAAGAAATAAGAGAACACAAGATTTATAGAGTGACATATCATCTTGGAAATGTAAATGTGGAGATTGGAGAGAGCCCTTTGAAACCAAATCAGGGTCCGTTTGGTTTGCAGTTAGAATCGGAATCAAGATTCTTCATAATAGAAATTGTAGTTTATTTGGTTCAGACAAGAATGAGATTTCATTCCTAAAGGGAGGAGGGGCAGGGAACACAAACACACACTCACTGAACAAACCCAAAAAACAAAAGGAAAAAAAAAAAAAAAATCTTCTCCAATGTGTATAGATCTCAACAGCCCATAGTTCAGTAGCTGGTCAACTAAACCAAGATATATCATGTGATGCATGGAAAGTGGATTGCACATGGGGGGATGCACCGCCAGAGATGCCCCGCGGGCTGGGTTCCACCTTTACCGGCCATGGAGTCCTTTTGTTGTCGGCATTCCCTTCCTATGACTTGTGAGGAAGGTTCCTCCTCAGTCCTCACCTCTCACCCACTTAGCTTTGTATTTGGTTTGGCCTTCTTGTTATTGGATCTGGGCTTATATCCCTTTTGACGCCCAAGGGTCCAATAAAACGCCGATCATTTAGAGCCCAAATTAACCCCATAAGAATAAGTTCATACGTGCGATGATGCGTCTAGCTTGGAAGGATCTACCATCTTCTGGTTAAGTTGGGCGTTCAGAAAATTGTAGAGTGGAAATGGGAGAGTGACATCCTTCTCCCATTCTCACCACTGCTCTCCTCCAATTTGAATTGCTTTTCTTATTGCAAGTTTTAAAAACAAAAGAAAATAAAACCAACTGGTTTGAAAACATGGTTTTGGTTATATATGTGCCTTCTTCTGTTTCCAAAACTGAAACAAAAAATTGTAAGATTAGATGATCATTCAGCATCGCTTGGAGGCTGCAGGCTCTCCGGTTCCCTACCCATTAAATCTGGCTGCCATTTAAGGCTTGTGTATTTCTCTACGGTTAAATAATTATGGGCCGATGGTCAAGACCATTATTAGTTTATATCTTCACATGATTCCTCTTTTTTTAATCAATTTCAGAGCAACAGATAACAAGTACCAGATAAAAAGAAAGGAAAGGAAAACCTCTTCTTCTCTATGTACATTGCACCTCTTTCCCCTGTAAGGGCATCTGTCTGATATAAGATCACACGTAATTACAATCCCGAATTCTCCAACTTAATTGAATGCTTGCTTTTGTTTAGTTATTTTATGAATCAACCTGCTCTTTTAATTAACTATTAGGAAGACTGCTCCCCAAGCCAATTTTTCGCCCCACGTTCTCTGTCACAGGTGTCCCTCCCAGGTAAATTTTCAGCCTCACCATACCTCTTACTATCTTTAATTGATGAAATAACCATGGTGAGTCTCGCATTCTCACATACTGAGACCTCTAGCAAACTCAACCTCCACTCCATCTACGCAGATGATCTGGAAATTAACGGAGGAGAAAGAGAAACACATTAGGTTCTGGAGCATAGCAGCAACCATCAATACAAATTGCAAGAACGTAAGATCGGGTAAGCAGATCAATGCAGAGAGGCTGTTTGATTTGAACCCTGATCACCCAGGTCATAATGGAGCAACCCACCCTCACATGAAAGAGAAAAGATCAAGTACAAATAAAATGCATAAGCAAATAAATTGAGAGTACAATATTCCGATCCATTTTAAGAAGGCACCATTTGACCCATTTTCACAGAAGAGACCAAGTACATAAGGACATGGTCATAGGAATTCCTACCTAGGCTGGACATGGCTTCCCCTGTTCTTAAGCAATTGTATAATAAAAGTTTTCCAAAGTTGGACAATTTGTTAAATTTTAATAGTTTGATTATGTTTCGAGTACAGTCATTTCTCTGTATACTGAGATTAGAAGATTGAGCAAATCTGCATCTAGCCCCACCACACACCCAACGCATATTCACATTCAACAATGACAACAAAGAATCTAAGTTTCACAACCGACACTCACCTGCTGACTGCATCGGCTGGAAGTAACCCAGTGAGAAGGCCACTGCCATTGTGACCTTGCCTTCCCTCAAGAGCCTGAATTGCCGACTTTGTCATTCTGTTTGAATAGACCCTTGGACTCCCCGTGGAGTCATTATGAATCTCTGCCAATGGATTCACAACAAATCCACTGCCCCATTGGAGTCGGAATCTCCTGTTCTTCAGCATAAAAAGTTCAGCATTTCCATCATTATCGGTCATTTTTCTCATGGCAGCCAATGATGATGTGCCCCCCGAAGAAGAGAACCTTGACGTTGAACATCGGCTATCTGTTCTCTTCCAGAACCTGGAACTGAGAAATTCTGCACCAGGTAACATACAACATGTATTTCCTGCAGTGTCAGTCTTTGACATCCTTCCGGTTGATACAGCCAAGTCATAGGAAATCTCATCCAGTGCCATTTCTAGCCCATGTACACGTGTCTCCAGCGATCGCATCCCACTCTGTGAGCTCCCAATAAACTTCTAAACTCACGAAAGAAAGAGAAGGGATAAGTTAGCAGAGGATTCTCTAAAATTAAAGTACACTATTACTTCTGTTAGAAAATGCCTTAAAACACTGACAGGTTTTGGAATTGATTCTTCTATGGACGGACATAGAAACTTGATATGCAATTTCAATGTTGTATATTATTCATCAAAAAATTTTTCCAATGTTGTATATTAAGCATGCAAATAAAATATACTACAATGAAGCAGATTCACCTATAAATTTGACATTGATGAAGAATATGGCAGTGATATTCAAAGATTCCAAGTCATTGAAGCTTTTTTTTTTATGTATCCTTACTCCACTTTTTGGATGAAAGGATAGGAAGTTAATTAGCTACAACTCATGACAGAATACATTTTTCTGTTTCCATTGGAATAATTAAGGTTCCAAAACCCAACTAATTCGAGAGAGTAATGAAGATACAGAAGGTTTTTCATGGTTGAGTAAAAATTCTGGGTACATTGAGCATTTTTAACCACTAAATGATATTTGTAGCCAGACAGAACCCCAGGCACTGAACAAATCATATGTATGATTCAAATGGAAACAAAAGACCCGTGAGGGACTAACAAAAGAAAAATAAACATAATAATGCTTTTGGGATATATATATATATACCTGGAGAAGATCCAATAGACTGGATTGTTGGTTCTCAATCTGAACCAGCTGTTTTCGTATCAAACATAAGTCCTCATTATCTTTGTGGTTGCCATAGATATCCTCAGTTGTATTACTGACCACAATAGTAGATTCAGAACCCTCCTTGTCATGAAACGGGACAACACGAGACCCAGATCTTAACCCTCCAAACTTGTACATCTTGTCATCGAAATTCTTATTAAAGAGGGCTCTTTTGGTTCCGTGTCTGCTTTCATTTTCTTCCAGAACCTTTCCATCTCTTTGTTTAACATCGTCATCACAGAGAACAGTAAAAGGTTGAGAATGAGGAACAGCAATCTCAATTTTCCAATCAGATGGCTTCTTGCACTCCAGCTTACCATGTTTCGTGTCATTAGTCTCCAATGGACTCTTTTTTCTAACTTTCGTTTCGGGTGACTTATATGGTGACAATGGTGTGCTTTTGGAAATTGTTTTCTTCTTCAATTGCGGAGTCTCAAAGCCCAAGGAAACAGAGTTTATGGAGTAAGGAGGAAAACGCCCATCGCTGGCACTCTCTGTAAGTGTGACAAACCAGAATAAGATTTACATAGGTTTCGCCAGTGGATGACATGATGGCTTGAGAAATCTAAACCAGGAGAATAAAAAGACATTTATTGAAATCATCAAATTAAGCAAACGAATACAACCGAGGCAGGGAGTATCAGAAGCTGCAATTGAAGTCATAGACTGGTTGAACAATCTCTAACAAAGATTCGAGTAAGAAACACGCTTACTGACTCTGTAACAACTGACAAGATATGCATACAGAAAAATCTTTTCGAAAACAAGAAAAGTAAGCAAAGAACAACAACACTCTTACCTCTCGAAGAAGGTTTGGATTGGGATGGTGGCGACATTTCATCAGGAAGGCCAGGAACATCCTTCCAGGCTTCTAACATCCGATTCATTGTGTCCCGAACAGCCTTCACCTACGACAATATCAAAATGCAATTAGACCAGATATCATGAAACTCTAACAAAACGAGGAATCTCAATCGTGTCAATCTAAAAGAGTAACCTTTTTCAGACCTTATCGAACCTCCGAGCTTCAAAAGACGTAATACACGAAGACTTGAACTCCGACAACAGATTCCTCTCCACGATAGCCAACTTCACAAGCGTCTCCGCGGCGGCCTTCCTCGCCGCCCAATCTCCACTACTCAAGAAGTCAACCGCACAAGGTATCAAATTCAGCAAAACATTATGGCTGGAGGCACCACCGGCGCCAACAATGCTGCCAATGAGCGACAGCAGCGCTGGCTTCGCTTTGAAGCACTCAGCCCTCAGTAACTTCAAGAGCCTGGGCAGAAGCCTCTGCAGTTGCGCCGGGTCCGGATCGGGAGAAGCATCAATCGCGGAAGCAAGACAAAGCGCAGAACCGATCTGCGAATTGTAGTCCTGCTCAAGCAGCAGGGCCTCCGTTAACGGCTTCAAGAACACGGAGAAGGGAGGCTTAGTGATCTGTGAGGCCATCGCGGAGACCGCATCGATGCAAGCGAACCGGATGGCGGAATCAGGGTCTCTGAGGCGACGGACGATGTTGGCTAGCATTTTAGAGAGGAAAGGAGAGAGAGCGTCACCATGTGTCTCAGAGAGGAAACCTAGAAGACGGACGCATTGCTTACGGACAGGTGATTTCTCGGAAGAATCCGTATCGTAGATGCAAGTAAGGAACGGGGAGAAGGAGTCGTGATTCAGATTCCGAGCGATGGATTCGAGCTCGGAGGTAGCGATGGCATAAGTGTCTCGGTCAGAGAGCTTGTTGAGGCAGGTAATGACACGCTGTTTGAGATCCTTAGTGGAAGCATTTTGGGGTGGAGTCGGGGATGACCGTTTCGGCTGAGCCATTGCCGGAGATGGAGAAAAATGGGCGTCAGAAACCCGCATTTGTGAGAGGTGGGCTCAGGTGGAGAGCAGTGGCGTAGCTAATATCTACGGCAACATTGCCGGGCTTCTTCGGCGTTCGTTCAGACGGTTAGTTGAGATGCTCGTCGGTTGCGTAGGTTCGTCTTTCGCTCTCCAGCTCCTTTTCTCTCTGCGTTTGTCCGTAGACTAGGGACGCTTTTAAACTACACATTTCTGTGCGAGTCAAGTGAGAGAGTTTACACCAAAATGTGAAAAAACACAAGAGAGAGAGAGAGAGAGAGAGAGAGAGAGAGAGAGAGAGAGGTGAAGGGCATAATTTCACTTCATTCGGAAGCAAGAAAGCAACGGCTGAAAATTCAATTCGAGTTTTTGGGGGCAGATTTGGGCACATCCCCAATGGCTGATGATATGATGCAGACAAACAAAAATGAAAAATTCATCGTTTCTAATAAAAGTGGAAATGTGAGGGTATTTTTGTCACTTTCAATTTTATTATTAGGGGTAGGGGTGTGCTCAAATCACTCCACCATTATTTTAATTTATTTTCTTTTTTCTTTTTTTTTAAGATTAACTAATAATTTTCTTGTCGGGGAGAGAGGGTTGGTAATACTAATGGGTAGTGGGTAGTAGTCATTTTAGTGAATGTAAGAAATCAATGGCGTATTTTTCTATTCTAATAATTTTGCCTTTTAATAAATGAAATGATAATTAGAAGACATAGAAAGGGAAAATTTTTAATAAAGGAAAAGATAGAAATATAATACATAAATGGCGAGCATGTGAAAGAAGATTATTAGATATAAGCTAGCAATAATCACAATGCAACAGACTACAGAGTCAAACTCACTCCCTCTCCCACTCGCTGGTAATGCTGTCTATAATATAATAGTAATACATACATGGACAATTGGGTTAAGAGTTTGGAGTTGGGATGGACCGACGGGATGATATGGTCCACACAGTTGGGTGGTTTGGTTGGTTGACATGGCCCATGGGCTATAGCCTAATATAAGTAACTTGAGTGGGTAACCCACTGTTTGTTGGATCATGCCATCAGGGATGGCGTGTCAAAGGCAATGAGACCATCTCTCCATCTGATGCATTGGCAATTTCTGACACCACCTGATCCAAATCCAAATGCTGTTATTGTGTTGGGATCGTATTCAGAATGAAATTGAACACCCTTTACCCTATCCAATGCTGTTTCTTTCGGTCCAACTCCTACCTAATCAACTCTCCCTCTACTTCCTACCAACATCCAATCCATTGATATTTTGAAATGATAGTTCCAAATCCAAGGAAATATATTCCATTTCTGAAAGGTATTTTTCGTCTTCCAATTAAATTAAACCCCATGGTTTGATTGTTTATAAAGGATAGTTGCAAGAGTTAACTATGATATATTCATTAATATTTATTACATGTTAAATCAAAGTTTTCATCAATCATGTTAAAAATATTATATGGTTTATTTATGTCATAGATTTTACTTAATTTCAAAATAAAATTAAAATTCCCATTTTATTATTGTGTAGAGATGTATCATTCCATTAAACTAATTCCAGTGATACATAGGGATGCAAACGGATTGGATTGGATTCGAATTAGGGTATATTCGAATCCGATCCAATACTATTCATGTCAGATCCAATCCAATCAGATCTGATAGGACTCTAACTGAATTTGAATCCTCTCAGATCTTCTGATCTGATTTGATCTAACTTGTATTCTTTAAAAATTATTAAAAAATAAAATATACTAATTAAATAAAGAAAGAACAAAAAAATATAAGTATTTTTTAATTATTTTTATCATATATACATGTTTTTTACAAAAAATAAAGAATATAATAAATTTATAAAAATATAATATAAATAATATACTTATAAATAAATAAATAACATATATATATATATATATATATGTATTATATATTTATAAATATATAACACATCGGATCGAATCTTTTCGGATCGGATAAGGGGTAATCCGAATACAATCCAATTTCTGATCGAAACATAGGATCTAATCAGGGGTGATCCAAATTCGACCAAATACATGATCCGATCCATTTGCACTCCTAGTGCGAGTCTATTTTCTGCCTTTTTAACTTGGGGAGGGGGAAAAGGAATAGGTGAGCTGGTGCAAGGATCTCTCCACCTCACTTTTGTTAATGGAGAAAAAAAGAAAAGAAAAAGAGAATAATTAATATTTATTAGTTTGACATCCCCTGATATTTTTATTTTAATTTTGAGAGGAAGAAAGTGACAGTGAATAAGTTAGAGTCACGTGAGGCAATGAAAAGCAGTTTTCCCAATTGGGTCGGGCCATGGGCTGTTGTTATCCCAATGGTTAAAGTTTTTTGTATCTTTAATCATCTTCTTCTTCTTCTTCTTATTTTCAGGTTGAAGGATTGCTTTGAAACTTGGAGGCCTACCGAAAATTCCAACGGATTCCGGTCAAAGTATGCATCAACTCAATCGGTACATGTATATAGGGCCAGTGCCCTTTTTTAATGAATATGGAGCCCAATGGCAGACTGTCGCTTAACAAAGAGAAAATGACTGGGCCACATGAGGACCAGTATTTCTTGACCCTCGGTCAATTGAGCCAAAGAGATTGGGCTGCCCAACCACATGGGCCATGGCAGCTCAGATGCGAGCCCAAAGGAATTTCATGTGTGATGTGTTGCCCCTCACAACTCTCTGCCCATGCTGATAACGAGCCACATATATCCACCCTCATTATCTTCTCTTTTGTCATCCATATCAGATCAGATCACATCAGAAGGTAAAGAATAAGAGAGTTTGGGACCTTGGTGGTTGAAGGGCTGACTTTGACTAGACGACAAACACTTGGCCCAATGGTAAGAGATTTTCCTTAAAAATTGCCCATTGACATCCTTCCACAACCACAAACACAAGGTTACGGAAATCTCTGTAATTGGACCAGCCAGGGAAGTCTACCCAAACCAATTTAACCAATGTTTAAAAAATTGACCCGGAACCAGAACTACTGCAGTTTGACCGCCTGATTTAAATAGATTGTCAGTTGCAATTTGAAAAACAAAAAATTAATTCAAGTAAAAAAAAAAAAGAAAACCAAAACCATTATTTGGTCATCTGGGTCAATGAACTGTTAATCAAGTCAACGGTTTTTTGACAAAAAGAATAATTTAAGGGTGAAATAGAACCAGTTGCCTGAACAATTTTGAGGCGGAATGTTTTAATCATCTGAATCAATAATGGTTCAAAAACCATAATTTTAACTAACTGAGCCAGACCCTCAAACCATTTGAATCACCCAAATGCAACTTAGACATCATGGGTCAATGGATCAAGCCAATGCTCAGACCACTTAACCCATGATGAACCAAATTGGTACATAACCTAGCCTAGCCTAGCCTATATTGTTCAGTGAAGCGAGCTATATATGTTACAACTTTTGATAGCTTTTCAAGAGGCTAATGCTCATTTACACCTGAGTATGGGCGTGATTGCCAATCATGTCATTAAAGGGGAAAAAGTGTTTATGCATAGAAAATTCCCTGCATTGAGGGCCTTTTAAGGCATGGAAAATGAGGGGGTGGGGACGTAAATGGTTCCATCAGTCTCATGGGTCATAAAGCTTCAATGTGACAGATCTCAATATAATATAAGCTTTTGCCACATGGGTATCTGTATTTGTATGATTTCTTTTTCATTTAAAGTCCCACTTAATAATGTTTTTTCAGCTCATATATCCTTCTACGGAGAAACAAAAATACGTTTTCACAGTCCAAAAGACTCGTTTTCTACATGCCTTGCCAGGTGTACAGGTGAGGGATGAGATGGCAAAAGCTAACATATAATATATATAATGATACTGCATGCACCAATACTTTTGATAAATGCAAGCTAATTTAGGAAGTTTTCCGACGGGATCTCTTTCTCTCTCTGGGTTATTTTCATTTTTTTTTATATCGAGTTTCTTCCATCCCCCGTCACCTCTATCTAATCTTTTGGACAAGAATTTGAAATCTAAACAAATCTACAAGTGATTGATTCGTAGGATCTCCTTTTAATCATTGCTATTACTTATTAATATAAGACCAACGTTACAAATATGATAATATCATCAAGGCAGAGAGAGAGAGGTTTGCATATAAAGGATCGGCCCCCTCCACTGAGCGTCCTATCTAACAGACTGCCTGGCATCAAAAATTTAAAATGTGTATAAATTTTTACTCTTATAAAATCTGGGGGAGGGGTTTTGAAAATATGGTTGGTTTTGTTTTTGAAAACGAAAAACAACTGTTATAACTTGTATAAGGTTGTATTTAGTTTTGTTTTCATTTGTTTTTGAGATCACCACATCAGCAAAAAGGAAAACAAAATATGTTCTTGAACCCTGTTTTTGTTTTCCAAGGAAAAAATAAGTTGGTTTTGTTTCAAAAAACTATATATGTTTTTAGAATCAATAAAATATTAGTTTTTAAAACAAAAACAAATTTTCTACTATAAAAATTATATGATTTATGGAACATGATGTTGAATAATCAGATGAAAACATGCTTTTGAAACCAGATTCAAAAAAAAACACATATATTTTTTGTGTTTTTGTTTTAAGAAACAATCTGTTTTCAAACAAGATGATTTTGATTTATTTTTAAAACTAGCAACCAAGGTTCAAAATATCGTTACAGATCGGCCGATACGTATCGTTCGAGGACCCTTCTGATACTCCCCTACAGTGGGTATATCGGGGTCTGACCGGTTCAAGGGATGAAAGGGTCCTAAACCAACTCCCCTGAACCAATTTTGAAAAATAAAATAAAAAATAAAATAAAAAACAGGTATCAAAACGCCCGATACACCCCACTAAGTTTCATTTAGACTTTTATAAAAACAAATTTCATTTGGCTGGACCTCTCACTCTCAATTATTCGAAAATAACTCCATCGACCAAATGTAATGGACAAGATTTACAAGATTAACGTGGGGTCATAGTTCAGTCATAAGTCATAAATAAGATCAAACAACCAACCAGTCCCACTACTACCTACGTGACTTGTGGAGATTAATAAGTTAGCCAGTGACTAGCCCATATTGGACAAACGAAACATGCCCATTTTATTACAACCTGTAAAACCATGTAACCAACCAAGCAGTGATTTATTAGGTTGTGTTTGTTTTATCAGAAAAGAATAGAGAAACAGAAGTTGAGGGAAAGTTCTTAAAATTTTTCATAAAATTCCTTGATAATTTCCACCAATTTTCTGCTTCTCACCTCTTATGATAATTAATAGAAAGGAAATATCATAAATGAAAACCACAAACTGCCCATCTTACTGTTGTCAATATTTCAGGTTATCATGGACCATCCATTCCATAGAGCTGATAATTTGCCCATTATGGGCTGATAGGAATATGCATATTTAGAAAGACTGAAAGAGACAAATTGCATCCTATAATGGGAGGGCCCAAAACATAATTTTTTTAGTTAAATTATTATGAGCCACTCTCTTTTTGATATTTTAGACAAAACTTCCACTAAATGTATCCTTCTTGTACAAGTGAGGTCATTAATATTAATTTGAAAGAAGGGAAATTGTCTAAATCTCACCATGAATTTTCATCATTTCTCTTAAATTCACCAGAACTTTTCAAAAAACATGTTCAAATATAAAATACATAAAAACATAGAAATTACAAAGAATATAAAAAATTATAAAAATTATAAAAATTTCAAACAAAATAAAAAAATTATTTTTAAATTATAGAAACTATAGAAATTGAAAAACAAAATCAGAAAATAAAAATTTTAGAAAAAACACTGAAAATTATAGAAAAACACAGAAATTGCAAATAAATAACAAAAAATACAGGAAATTTATATATGTTAGAAAATAGAAAAATGGAAAAAAAAAACAGAAATTATAAATACACTACCTTCAATATCTAAGTGAGAGAAGGTGGTGTGGTGGCAAGATCTGAAGAGGGTGGTGTGGCAATAAGATCTGAGTAAGAGAAAGGGTGATGCAACGACTACCTTCAAGATTTGAGCAGGAGAGAAGGTGGTGTGGCGGCAAGATCTGAGCGAGAGAGAGATAGAAAGGGTGGTGTGGCAGCCAAATCTGAGAGAGAGAGAGAGAGAAAGAGAATCCCAGTCTAACACTAACCTAAATGACCATTTTTCCTAACTCGCCACTCAAGGGTAATTTGGTCATGGAAGATTGTTATTTATGCTGATATGACTATTTCTATTAAGAAACACTAATGGTGCATTAAGGTGAATTTTGGAAAATAAAACTCACTAACATGGGGTCCCATGAACGTTTTGAAAAATTGTGATGAATTTAAGAAAAATGCTAAAAACTCATTATGAATTCTAGACAATTTCCCTCGAACGAAATTAAGGCAGCATCATGAATTAGCCCATTTATGGGCACCTTCCAAACAGACCCATGGGTTTTGGCTGGTTACGTCAATCAAGGATTCAAGGGAATTATTAGAACACAGACGAAAATGGATAAAGAACCAACCCCAGCCTCAATTCCAATGGAAAGGGAATTTTCACGTGAGGACGACGACAAATTGCCTACAGCAAACACGAATAGAAATAATCGATAATATATGATGTGACCAACAAGGAATCCAATCCAATGAATGTATTTACAAATAATCTTTAATTACTGTTTCTCATTTTCATCTTTTCATTTCAACTAGCTAGCTGTGGATGACATTGTTGGTTAATGTAAGGATGCATGAACTATAAATAAATTAATGAGGCTAGCTAGCTATATATATGTTGTGACTTGTCAGCGGGCGACTCGTCAGCTGAGTGATAAGAGACAACACAGAGAGAAGATAGGAGAGGAGTTATGTTGTGTTCCTTGACCAGGAGGCAAACAGCACCCCAACTGCTGTGAATTCGTCATCAACCACAGGATCGCGGAAGGTTAATCGGTTACATGGAAATGAGGTATGAAATCAAGGGATTTTGGCTTTATGTGGTAAAAGGAAGACAGGACACATGAAACCAAAGCAATACACCACTAGTCATTCACTCATTCATGAACATGAATCTGATTCCAACCAACAAGCATTTCCAATTGAATATGATCGAATCCAACCCGACCCTATTTCTTCTAAGAGCTATGACCATGTCTTCCATCCAATAATTTCAGTTGGGAAACTTTCTGTTCTTTAATTAAGCTCACTTTTATTTGATGCATAAGGAGGTGTGAGCTGGGATGGGCTGCCTTACAATTAAAGAAAAGGAAAGGAGAAGGCTACGCTTTGCTACTGTGTGCAGATGATTGGGAGGGTCATTTGATATTTTGATGGACCTGTCTTCTAGGGCACTGCTGTGCTGCTGCTGTTGATGATCATGATCGTGATGGTCCCACACATTTTGGGGGTTTTCTATGACCACGTTAAATGGATAATGCTAGGTTGGATTATAATTTTCATTAGCATTAATGGTTACACATGGAAGTAGTAAAGGCAATCATAGACTGTTCTTTGGCTTCCTCTCTAAATCAAATGAATTAAGAAGTTATTACTTAGATGACAAACTAGAATCCAGAACATGCTTTTATTTTCTTCACCCATTTCATTATTTTTAATTGAATTTGTATATACATGTCAACAGATCTAACCATGTTCAGACACTGAGGCAGTAATGGCGATTCATATTATTGTTCTATTATTTAATCTTACATATTTTTCTTTAGATGACAAGATAGGTAGTAACAGCTGAGACTGGATCTGCTCATCACATAGGGCATCTCACACCCACCATGTATTACAAACATCTCCCTTATTTATACGTTATTATTTATGGGAGATTCTCCCAATAGACGGTGAGATGTGACTGTAAAGTCGGTGTGAGGTGCCCATATAAGAAGCAAATCATCCCAATTTGTAACAGCTCACCACAGAGAGAGAGAAGTGGGTATTACCTACTTGTGCAGTCCTTGAAAGTTGTAACAACTTTTTAGTTTAGTGTGTTGGATTGGACAAGGAAAAAAATGAATATTTACTTGCCCTTTTGATTTGATGAAATTAAAAAGCTCTCAATATCACAAAACCAAACCGGATTTTCTATTCACTTTTTCAATCCACTCTATCCTCCTGAATTGCAGCCACACATCTTTGTTATGAGTTGAGAGATGTGTGGCTGCAATTCTCGTCCTGAATTGCAAAAATAAATTTTGGGTCATCCAACAGTCCAACTTATGACCCAAATTCTCGACTGCAACAACAATAACCCCAGATCTAAGCAAGTTTTACATGAAATCTAAAGGATTTCATGAAATCTTTGCCCATCCGGTGACTTCATCTAAAGGATTTGTATTTTTTTTTTCTATTTCATGTTTTTAGTTATTGAGAATTATTGAATGGTTATAAGATCAGACCATTGGTTTAACTTTCATAGATTTAGTAATTTGGATCAATGATTTCGCTCTCGAAATTGAAGAGATGATTTCAAACCTAACCTGCAAGTTGCAACATGCAGCTTGATATGCATGATGGTTGCCTTCATCTAAAAGATAAGTCAGCAGATTAGAAGGTTATGATTAACCCACTAGATCTTGATCAACAATTCTTTTTTAAGCTGCACCCATGGCTCTATGACTGTCACAGAGATTACCTTAAAAAAAACCATGCAATGAAAGGATAAATGACCATCTTCTACCGTTTCAACTACCGGGATTTTGGACAAAACATATAATATGGTAGAACATTGTGGTTTGAACTGAGCATGTGCTTGTTTCGGTTTTATTAGAATTGAGACTAAAAAGCATTAATTTATCAGGTTGAAGACAATGCATGTCCACATCAATGATCAACCCTTTAAGGCATCAAATGCAAACAAAAATCCCTCCCATTGCACACGTTAAGCAACAGTGCAAAAGGTTTGTTGATAGTTTAATTAGAAGTGGGACCTGTGGTTGGCTTTGAAATAGAGAGTTGAACCACAATGCTAGCGCCTGTGAACCTGTGATTCGCCTAAATTGAAGATTCATCCAGGTTTTGCTTTTCAATTAATCTGTCGGAACTTATTCAACAAATGAGGCTTGACCCAGTGGTGGGGGGAGGGCGGACGATTGGTCTGGCCACACCACACCTTGGATAGAAACTAAGATGAACTCAGGAACCTGTGGAGATGAGAAAATTGTTCACCCTTTTATATGAAATTTAAAGCACAGAAAATAGAAGGAACATTGCAATCAAATTTGCATCGAAGGACAAGCTTTTGTCCTATCAAAACTGTACATGTATTAGTTATAACATATCCAATTAAAGTGAACCCAGAAATATAGTGACCTAACAAATCGTAAAAGAGAAACTAGGAAGTAGGAACAACATCAAGACCAGAAATAGGGGTCATTGCTTGAATGCTTGGTAACATAATGAAACATTCGGCTGACAACGTGGGTTCTGAGAGAGGTCACTTTGTGCAAAAAAGTGAAAAACGAAGGATGTTAGGTCCTTGTCTAGTCCCAGCCCTTTCAAGACTCCCGATAGCCAAAAATCCGCGTGGGAGTAATGACTAATAGTCCTGTTTTTTTAGTAATAATAACCAGCAAGTAAATCCATGCAAATACATCAGGTTGAATGGATATTAGGTTAATTTTGGATTGGCAAATTTGGATTTTTACATTACTTTGAGTCCAGGCCAGTGTCCATGTTTAGGGTTAAATTGACCCTTAACCTGATCCAAACCATTTAAATTATATCCCTGTTTTATTAAGAGAGCCAAAAGAGATCAAGAGAAATTTCAGAAGAAAAAAAGAATTTAATGGGAGAGTAGAAAAATATCACAAACATTTTGAATGATTTTATCAAGAGATGATGGATTTTAGAGAAAATTAAGATATTGGAGGTTGTTTATTGGGACGTCTGGTATTTTTAATAATTTAACTTAATATAAATAACCACGTATGAGAAATGAGAGGGATAGGAGGTCCATGTGAGCTCTATGTCAAGAGGACTCTTCACTTTGCCTCGGATGATATGAGTATTTTTCAGGTTTTTGTTGTAGGCTAAATGGAAATCTGTCAGCTTGGGATGACATATTTGGGTCTTGGCATCTGTTTGGCTTCAGGCAAGGGTCAAAAATGGTTAAGACCCCCCCCCCCCCCCAAAAAAAAAAAAAAAAAAAATTCTTGTTAAAACCATTATTTATATAGTAAGTGAAGTCAGGGCCAAAAACATAATAAAGTGGGTCCTCAACCCCCCACCCCCACACAAAAAATAAATAAATAAAAGCAACCTTGAACAAAAATGTCAAGTATCACTCTCTAACGCTTCAACTCCCAAAATTAAAATAAATGTTTATTTTTTCTTTAAAAAATCTGCAATAGACCCAAGCCTTCCCAGGCCTTTTCTCTCCAAACCCTACCTCTTCTATTTCCTATCTCATTTTCTTGTTTAACTTACCTCCCCCCCACCCCAAAAAAAAAAAAAAAAAAAAACTGATCAAGGACAAAACTTAAAGAGTGATTTAAGAGGAAAAAAGAGATTTAATAGGGGAGAGGAGGCGTTCCAAACATAGACTATTGGAGAAAGAGAGAGAGAGAGAGTTTCAAGAATGGTCATAATGGAGAAAGTAATGGTGAATTTTATTAGAGACAATTGAGATCTAATGAGACTTTTTTTCTAACTTCTTATATTTATTATTGGGGGTAAATCTATGATGTGGGAAAGATATTGTATGGAAAGAATTAAAAATAAATAACCATGCGTGTGAAAAATGAAAGGAGAAGGAGATTCATATGACTCTATGGTGAGACAACCCCTCACCTCCTTCCTCTTTCTAATATGGATATAGTAGATACAAGATTAATAATTCATTTAACACCTAACCACCGTTTTTTTTGAAGTCAGTAGAACCACCATTGACCAGTCACACTTGCAATTTAGTTACACAGCAATGTCCAATTAAGCTACAACTCAAACTCCCAGTCAATGTTCAAAATTTCGATATATATCGGCTCATATTGGTCGATACATATTATATCGGAGCCTTCTCGATATATTCCTACAAAGGATATTTCAGGTCTGCGAGTGATTCAAGGGATAGATCGGCCCCTCTGAATTAGATTAAAAATAAATAAAATAATAAAACAAAAGAAAAAACAATACCGATACAGGCCAATACACCCTACCGATGTATTGCCCTGTATCGATATTTTGAACCATGGGTCTAGGACATTCTGCACTAATTTGCAAGTGGTGCGAATATGAATAAAATGCGACCAGTTAAAGATCAGAGTCCTGTTGCTCGGTGTTGATAGAGGAATGAGCTTGTACCTCAATTGTGGATGCTAAATTTATCAAAACACACAAAAAATAATAGAATTTCGATGCTCTGGAACTTAAATAGATATGAACCGATACTATTGGATTATGCCACATTATAATCTATACTTCTATATTAATTTAGTGTATACTAGCAGAAGTGGCAATATTAGTAAATCATTGTCGGTCGACCATTAGGCCCATTACAATATTACATATTTTAATGCAGAGATTAAACCGTTGTATGGAAGGAATCTTGGCAAAAGTTCCTTGAAGCTCAAGTTTCATTCATTTATAAGAAAGGTGGGTATGACTGAGACGTGTTTAGATACTGGGGCAATACGTATTATGGTACTTTTGGTATAACTCCACGAAATTAATGTGACTGAAACTGCTGGTTGGGTCGCCGGATTTCAACTACACCGGGCTAAGGTTAGGGTTTGGGCTTATTTGAAAACTCAACAAATTCCCAACTCAGCCCCACTGCCCCACCCAATTTGCACTCTTAATTGTAAGTTGTAACAAATAATGAGGTACCTATTCCTAATCTCGATTCTCGCAATTTTAACTATTTGTGATGGGGATGCCAATCTACGTTATACAGCTAACCGCTAGGGTATAGCCGTATTGGAACTTATGGATAAATGTCGGAACTTTTTGATAGTATATCTTTAGTTTATGTTAATAGGACTGATGTAATTACAGCTTATGTAATGTCTCATAAAGCCAAAACCTCTAAATCTTCTGTTCTTTCACTCACCCCTTCCATTTATTTCCAAATTGCTATTTACATGTAGGAGGGGCCGGGTCATGTATCTCTCATGTTTTTTAATGGTTCCTTTATATTTTAGTTGACATTTTTCAACACTTAATAGTCTAACAGGTTAACGTAGCAAGTACTAGTTATTGAAACAGAAGGAAAGACACATTGGGTTATTCGGTGCCAATTAGGGGGCGTTCTTTTTTCAGATTTTGAGAGGGGAAAAAATTGGTCAATAGGATTTTGGTTCCCATTGACCAAGAATCACATGTCCTTTTTTCAGATTTATGTAGGGACTATGGAAGTTTATTTTTTTGGGTATCACTTACCCATCTCTTAGGTGGATAAATAACTTTCTCACCTTAAAGGGAAAGTTGCCAACACTTAAATGGGACAAAAATGCCCTTTTTAATAATGGATTTTTATGGCTAAAATGGCCATTGCCTTATTTACATGAGAAATAAAAGAATATGGGTAAATGCACTTACCCGGGTAAATGTTTCCCAGGAAAAACTTACCCAAGTAATTGCATTTGCCCAAGTAAATAACTTACCAAAAGGAAATGGGGCCTTAATGGTTTAAAAGAAGCCAACCTGGAATCAGAACCATTTTGGCCACCACTTTCTAGGTCAACAGTTTAACCATCTGGTCCAAACAGATCAGCATGCTGAAATTTAAAAAGTAAAAAATAAAAAAATAATAATTAAAATATAAAATAACTAAAAATCTATTGTCTGAGTCAAACCGGAACCCAGATTTCTTAATCACTTTTCCTACCCACTCTCTACCCGCCATGAATTGAGAGATGTGTGGCTGCAATTCACGACAAGTTGAGAGTGGGTAGTAAAAGTGAGTAAGAAATCCCGTTTGATCAAACAGGTTGACAGTTCAACCATCCACGTCAGTGGGTCACTGACCAAGTCAACGGTCTTTGGTAAAAGAATGGTTCAGGGATGAAACAGAACTGGTTGCTTGGCCAGTCTCTCCAGGCCAAACAGTCCAACTGTCCGGATCAACGACCATTCGAAAACCATGGTGCTAAGCACCCTAACTTTTTGGGCCTACAGCAGCTTTGCTATGCTTCCATTCCCAAGTTAGCAGATAACACATTGACTAATGAATGTAATAAGTGACCGTTGCTAATAGAGGAGCTACCTTTTGATGTGGGGCTCAGGCCCCTACCATGTGGGTCCCTTCACTCTTTCAGTTGGTTTCCATGTTCCTAAGTTGCTGGAGAAGGAAAGAAAAGACAAATAACCACTGATCCCTAGCCATTCAAGACTTCAGGAGGGAGTATCCCTCTCAAACCTCCCTAAAAGCAAAGAAACAGATAAAGACATAAGAAGATCTAGCCATCTTTATTACATACAATAGAAACTTCTTTCCCACAGAAACCATACTGATTTTTACAGGTTTAAAAATGACTGCTTCGCAGGTATTATATACCTCTGTGCAGTCAAAACTAACAAAACTCTAAAGCATTTCGTCTTCTAAACAGAGAGAATCCCATCAAAATGGTTACAATATCCTGTGAAGCCTTTAACAACTAGCTGGGCATCATATCAATTAACCAAAGCAATAAGCTTTAGGTTTGATTTTGTAGAGCCCCTGACAGCAACACTTCCTTTGTGCTTTACCAGGAGAATTTTTCCAATGGGAGGTAACAACATTTAAAGACCATGTAACCTAAGCAGCCAAGATAAATGATATCAGTTTCTCTCATTTGCCTGAAGTATTCCTCCCAATGCTCCTGCATTATCTAGATGACAGCTGGGGCACAAAAATCTCCTCTGCAACTCCTCACCAAGAGATGCACATGACTCTTCTAGTTCAGAAATCTGCTTTTTTGGCTGTCAAAGGAACATACTTGGCAATGGACAACAATGCACAAGCCGGTATCTTATCACAGTATTCTCAGATATCAAGCACTAGCAACCCGAGAAATTCTATCTTCATATTGTCACTTCCACAAATCTTAGTGCCATTAATCAATTGATACATGGGCCACAATAATGCTACCAAATTTGTTACCGCTGTATCAGGTAGTGCATCTATTTTTACTATGATGAAAAGGATATCTTGTGATATGCTCAAGTTCTTTCATTTCTTTCACAATTTCCTCCATTAAGAACACTTGCCTTTCAGACTGAACAAACTCCGGCTGGACCTGAAGGCAGTTTTAATATCCAAAGCATAAGTGACCTCTCATCACTTTATGAAGAATATCAAAACCATTAAATAAGAAGGTGAAATCTAGTATACTGCAAATCCAGCAAAAGCGTGATCTTGCTGAGTATTCCTCAGGTTACTACTTGCTGAGTCCCGTAATGGAAATGATCCTCAATGAAAAAAAGTAAATAAGAACAAACTTTGGAAATGGTATAACATAGATTATATAATTTAAGAAAATCTCATGATGTTTTAACAGAAAATATAAAATGAGTCTGACAAAAAAAAAGATTCTTTCAGCTTTTTGTGCAGCCAAATTTTCATTTTATGCCAAAGGTGTATGAATTATTAAAAAATAATCCTTACAAGCAAGAAGAGCTACTTAAGTAAATGTCAATCTATAACTTCTTAGAGTTAAAAAACAAGCAGAAAAACATGAAGTCAACTTGATGCGAAATATCTTTCAGATTTGAATTGTTGCCTAAGATCTATACTACTTATAAAAGAGCGAACACCCTCTATTTCTGGAATTTTCATTGGACATGTTCTGCCCCCCTCTCTATGCATATGTAGAGGGCATATATGTCCTTTACTCTCACTGGATTAGAAACCGGAAAACAGTGCCCTCTCTCCCACAAACTCAAACTGTTTATCTCCCACAAACTATTATTCCACTTCTGAGTAGCTTCCTTGCAAGCGGTTTCATCTCCCACTTTTGAGTACCTTTCCTCCAAGCGGTTTCATCTCCTACATTCAAAGAGATCAACGCTTCCACGATGGTTTATCTATGAATGGTTATTATTCTACTTCTGCCATTCTTATAATAAGGATGGACAAGAAAGTGGAAAATCAGAGTATGCAGAGAAACCCAAGACAGCTACCCAAGAGGGGAGCCAGCAACAAGAGGGTGTCGTAGTTGCAGTGATGTCCGTCGTTGTTAGAGAAGGTGGGAGTGGCTGGAAAAAAAAAAAAACCTTTTGGTTTTTAATTTAGTTGATCTTTTTCAGTTCTTTTTGATTTTTTTTCCTTCATTTTCTTTTGGGTTCTGCTTGAAGGCCAGTGTTTTTCGAGATGCCGGCACACCAGCAGCGGCAAGCATGGAGGTGGAGGTGGAGGCCGAGAAGACACGGTTGAGGTTGGCAATGAGAACACCAGTGGTTCTGGAAAATTCAATGAAGATGGCGATGCTGAGAGAGAGCAAATTTTTCAAGGGTTTTATCACTATGTTCATTTATTCAAGTTCGTGCCTCCTCTGTTTATGGGCTTTCGATTTCTTTTATGATTTGTAATGTTAAAACTTGTATTCTTTTTTTTTTGATGAATTAAAACCTGTATTCTTTCAATCCTTCGAATTTACTAGACTTTTTTTAATCTCTGTCTATCGATTTATGTATATGTCTTGGATCTGGTTTATAGCTGGGTTTTCTTCCATTTTAGTTTTGCTTGTTTCTTCTTTTCCTCTCTTTTTGCTCACATTAAAGTACGTTTTGTCTGCTTTTCTTTCTTTCTTTTTGATCAAGTTTACTTTCAAATGGAGTCTTGGCTTTCTGCCAACACGTGAGTCTCTTCTTTTTCTTTATGGATTTCTGGAGGATACTGGATCGATCTTTTCACTCTTAATAGGTAATCCAATCCACTTGTAAATGTTCGGCCTTTTTTATTTTCTTTCTGGTTTCCAACAGATGGGTTTCATTGCTAAACATGGAAAAACACTAATTCAAATCTTCATCTTCCTTACAGATGGTGGTAGCGTGATGAAAGAGCTGGACATAAATCAAATCCCCTCAGGCACAGAAGAAGTGGGAAGTGCAGAAGAAGAAGAGACCAGCTTGGGTGGTGGTGGTGGTGAAGGCCCTCACCGTAAGAAGCTCCACCTCACAAAAGAACTATCTCGTCTACTGGGAGAGTTTCGGACAGAACCAGACCTTGAATCCTGTAACTCATTCCTTCGCAGATGATAACCCTCTTCGATTATAATCTTCCATGCAATTGCAGTCTGTTTTTTTTTTTACTTATCACTGACAATTTTCCTATTTTGATATTTTGTGTTGGGGGCAGAAACAAAAGGAAGCGTTGGCTTTACAGCTGAAGTTGAAACCACAAGAAGTTGAAGCCTGGTTTCAAAACCATAGGGACAGGTGCAAACAAACTCCGTACCCTAATTAATAACGAATCAGAATGCAGACTTCAAAATCGATGTGGGATAAACATCTTCAATTTATGGTTAATTAATTGTTTGGGATCTGGAAGGAAATGAGCAGAAGGATCTTTGAAGGGAAACAGTGAATTTTTTCCTGATGATAGAGTAGCAGATTTACCATACAGAGTGTAAACATTTGGAATGCTCAGATTTTGGTGTTAATTTTGGCCAACTTTAGACCTTGTAGCTGCAGATATTTTATGTTATCAATTTTCCTTTTGTGTTATTTATTGGTAAAACTTCTTTACTGTTTGTTGCAACCTTCTGATATTTTATCAATTTCAGTTTATTGTCAAAAAAAGGAAAAAAAAAAAACCTTCTTGGCTAGGAGAGTACCTTTCTAATTCATTTCATGGTGTTAAGGCTAGGTGTCAACATAAGTGTGCCTAAGTAATGCCTGACATCTAAGGAAATGGCAAGTGATTGCAGGTGTTGGGCAGACAAGAATTAGGGTGTCTCATTAATTTTTTGATCAACCCAAAAACATTGAATACCTAGATTCATATTCAATGGAAGCTCAAGAGGCAACCCAAGACTGATTTTTGGCAAGTAACAATACCATCTACATTGCCACGTGATTCTTTGAACAACCTCATCCAGATGAGTTTCTTGTTATATGTGAGCCCTGTGTTGAAATTTTTTCTTCAATTTCTTTTTAATTTTCCATACTTTAATCATTATCATGACAATCTCCCACGTGAAACGCATGTGCCCACTTACTAGTATTAAAAATAATCACAATATTGATCAGTCACTAAAGCAGAAAGCATAGAGCCTACAAGCTAGATTACACTAGCAATGCATGATCCTTCATAATATGTCAAAATATAGTCAGACAAAAATAAAGTGTTGCAGACTAAAATTGTGAGATTAATAGGCCCCTCCTTTACCTTCTGGTTGGGCTGTAATGATCTGCGGTAGTGTGTCTGCGTGTGTGTGTGTTTTGAATTGATTCCTTAGTAAACCTTATTATTCTTCCTTAAACTAGTGTTTCGCAACAATTGTACAAAGATGTATACCATAGAAGAAATAAGGGTCCGTTGGGTTTGCTTCCGGAATCAGAATCAAAATCCCTCTAATCAGAATCGAAATGGTCTATTCCCATAGCCTGTTTGGTTCAGACAGGATTCGGAATCGGAATTGGAATCAGCTGGAATGAGATCTCCTTCCCAAGGGAGGGGGAGGAATGGCCATTCCACCAGGAATGGGAATGGGATTCAGATTCTGCCCAACCAAACTGTTGGAATCAGAATGGGCCATTTCAAGTCTGATTCCAGACACCCATTCCCACGAACCAAACGGGCCCTAATATATCATAATGCATGGCATATGAACCCTTTAAGAAAATTTGCATAGCAAAAGATAATCCATTCTACCACGAACAGTATCAGAAGATAAGTTTGATTCCACCATAAGTAAAGCATAGTATGATTACCAGCCCAAAGAAAAATGGTGGACCAACTTCTCACCTTCTCATGAAGAGTTTGCTCTTCTTGGTACTGTTGTTCCTCCATGTGAGTTTGAGAAATGATGTGTGCAAGCTCATCCTCAAGACCTTTTAAAGCAACTCCTGTATCAAGCATCGCTTGCCTGTCCTCAAGCATGTGGCCTGCTTCAAAAGCAAATCAAAACTACTCCCTTCGAAATTTACAAAACAAAGCAAAGAATATCATGCATAATTTCTTTTGGAAAGGTGAACCAATTTGCCATTAACATTTATGTAGTTAACCTAGTTACTACTGATAAGCACCATAATTACCAAAGTTCCACTTCTGTATTATATACACCATATTTGATGATTTATTTGGTAAAGTCAACATTCTCAGTGTTAGTTATGACACTTCCACAATTCAGGCATTTCCTTATATGTCTTAAGTTTTAACACAGTTAGAGCATGTAGAAGAACTTCAACAACAGAATTCATTTCAATACCAGGAACCAAAATTGAGAAGCAACAAGAATAAAAATTATGACTATATTCCAGTCCAAATTCTCTGGAAAGAGGAGAGAAAACGAGAAGACTGTTGCATGAAGAAACAAAAATAGCGCTTCTTTTCTCCCTTCTACTTTTTAGAGTAAACATCTAATTTGGCTTTTGAACATCCTAGATAGAGCTACCAAGTTCATAGCCCATAAATTGCAAGTCCCACTCCAAAAACTTAGATGTAGTTATCAAGCTCCTAACCTGGAATTACAAAGCATTAGTGAATTATGTGATCAAAATAAGATATTTTTCTACCATAGAAATGGAGTAAATATCTAACAAAGTACATAATCATCCACAAGATTGTACATACCGATGAGGCATACGGTAAGCAAATGAATGAGTAGACCAATATCAAATGGAGGATGAAATCATTTTTGTCCCCAACATTGAAAACATTTTTATGTATTAATGGATCGATTGAATGTCTTGTTACCTCATAAAGTCAAATGTGAAATATCAACAAAAAGGCATTAATCATCACTTACATAGCTTCATAAAGTTTTATATTCAAATTAAGACTGAATATGGATTAGCAGAGTTAACCTGACCATACATTAAAGACAAGTTCTAAGCAAATTCCAGTTATGTAGCAGCATTGTCCCCAAAAGTGGAGAAAACTAGTCACAAACTGAACATCCTGTCATTGTAACTGCACATGCAAATCTAGTATGATATTTTCACAATTAATGTCCAGAATTAACCCCACATACCATGATCTGATGAAAGCTCAAGGCATTTTTCTTTATGAGAAGCATGAGCATTTGTTTCTTGAAATTGCCTGCAAGGGTAAGTTGAGAGTTACTACTGGACCCATATTTCTTCCAGCTATGGTATTACAACCCAATTCTGAGACAAAATTTAGATATTCACTTGAGGCACAATGTCTAGCACAACTTTAACAAGTATAAAAACTTGAAAGCCATACCCTTTTCTTTACAAGTATAAAAACACAATTATCGTCAAACTGGAAAGAAGGCAAATGAACTTTTGGACTAATTGATTTACATTGGTCAAGAAAATAACACCTATTGTAAAGTACATGAACTAAAGGTGACCTAGACAAATGAATGAATCGAATAGCATTTCCATGTTTTCCTTTCCTACATTTGTGCTTCAGTTAAGTGACCTCAGACCAAATCAAATACCACGGTTAGAAGAGAGATGGTATCAAGTTGGGTTACAAGCCAAACCTCCTTTTGAGAGATTGTAATTCGTGAAATTTGATTAGAAATTAAATGAAATATTCAATGAACAGTGGGAGGGTGGCAGGAATCTATTGTCATGGCCCAATATTTGGTAATCTAGGCTCTTTGTTGAATTTATAAATCCAACTATCATCCATGTTTCCTTGTGAAGCACATATTGTTGGAAATGGAATGGGCAACAAAGAAAGAAATAAAATATTATAGATGAGCGAACCTTATCTTTTTATTGAACTCGAACATTTCGGTAATAAATTTGTCTCTGCATGGACAATAATAAGGAATAATAAGGAACAGTCAGAAAGCGGAAAACAATTCTTTCAATTTTAAACAGATAAAAATGGAAAAAGGCATTGATGAAAATTAGACCATACCGTGAAATTTCTTCGTCGTTCTGTGCATCATGTAAGCGCAATTATACACACACGTCCATTTTCCAAAATTCACGCAATCTCAGTAAGAAGATTTCAGTTGGACAAAAATGTGCGCATAACCAATTTCGAGAACATTTATCATAAAAAATATAAGTAAATAAATTATTTAGAGCGGAAACCCGTGCCTTAAGAGCTTCCAAGTCATACCCAATCTTCGATATCTCATCTTGAATCGCAGAAATCCTGGCCTGAAGGTAATTCCAACAGAAATATGTGAATCTGTGATGACATGAGAGGATAGATCCACCTGATCACCAAGTCAAAAAATAAGCTATCAAAACCTCTAAGGCTTGAATGGAGGCTTCATTCAAAGATAATTCCACTTCATAGCCTTGGAGCTCCTGCTCAGTAGTTTCTTTGGAGCGTTTGGTGTCTCCATGCTCTACGTTAGCAGCGCCTAGTTCAGATTGAAGATCTTGGATTCTCCTTTTGAGACCATCTAATCTTCGTTCTGAATAGATTAACATTTCAAGGATATTTAGGTGATATTGTCAGAGACCGGAAAAGGAAAGACGGATCAAGGAATATATCATTAACAGAAACCATAAGCAATGGATGAAATCACCTCCATGGGACTTTTCCGAGGCAAAATCGCGAATGAATGTCAAGAGATGCTTCTGAGAATCAGCTCCCGCCATTAAGAACTTCGAGCATCTTCGTTTTTCCCGCCTTTTTGCAATGTTTCACCTTATTTATAGCTTACAGTGCACTACCCGCTATATGGCAGACGAAGGAACTTGAAAGTTCCGTCCGAAACCAGATCGTAAGTACGCTCTACAAACGGTTAGAGCCACAGGTTAGAATGCCCGGTTGGGAGGGGAGGGCTGAAGCGCAGCGGCTTCTGGCTTTCCAGAGCCCGGGCCCAATAAGGACAGCGTATAAGCTATTGCCAGTTGGCTTTTGTAAAAATTCCGATGAGCCCAAATCCGCTGTAGGTCAGTCATTTGAATGGCTTGATTGCTTCCCCGCGAGCATCCGCTACAATTTCTTTAAATAGCTTATGGAAAGCGCTTCAAAGTAGTTGAATCAATAACTGAATCTTCAACTCAACCTACTTAGGCCTAGTTAGGCCTTGTTCACGTTTCCGCAAGTCATTTACGTGGGTAAATATATTTATCAGGCAAGAAAATACTTATTCCCCATGTAAAGTTGTGAAATAACTATTTTATCCAAAAAAACAGTGACACTATTGAAAGGGTAATATTATTGCATTACGAAAAGTCCGCGTTCTGTGCACCCGTGGGTGCACTCGACGAGTGAACCCGCCAATAGGATTCGACCACGTCGATTATTCAAATGTTAACAGTCAAATGCGCCATTAACTTGGATTCGACGGTTCAACCGGATACAAACCAGAGCCAAACCCATACTGCGAGATTTTTGAGTGATTTCCTCTAGAGCTTTCCTCCTTCCACCGAAACCTTCAAGTGACCGATGCAGTAAACCCTATTTGCTTTTCCCCTGTATTCTCTGGCAGCCATCGACGGCAACAAGGAGAGCTCCGACGATTTTTTTGTCCGCAATTCGGAGTTCAGACTCAAATGATACTCTCCCTGTCCCTCACAGAGCGCTCCTTTGTAAGAATCTGATCTAGACTCCTCCCTTATCATCTCTATTCAATATTCACCGAAGCCCCCAGCTCCTTCACAGTTCACACATCACACCCCTTTGGCCCAATTATTTGCTCGTCCATTGATAATTCTTCGGTTTTGCTCTTCAAATTCTGATAAAGCATCAAAGGCGGCGATGGGATGAACTCGAATCCACCACCAAAAATCGATTTATTCATAGGCAACAACACGGATTCAACATCTTTTTGAATCTTCCGCTTAGCTCCACGGGTTCAAGTACTCTATTGATTCTCCTTTGCATAGTCCAAAATTAGGGAACCTTCGATCTCTTCTTTGCATGTTCAATCATCTTGAATCTTTCAAAATTTTTTATTATCCCTAACCACCAAGTGACCAAACTATTTATTAGAGACCTGAACTCAAAGAACTTCAGTTGAATAAATTCGGTATTGTGTATATGGCAAAAGCTAAACTCGAGCCCGGCCATGAAGAGGTTTACTGTCAATATAAATAAATGCGCACTCAAAACCAGCGCATCTGATGAATGAAGAAGAAAAAGAGAAAGAGAGAAACGTACCATTGGAGCTCTCGCCATCGTCGGCGGCGGCCACTGGTTCGAGTCACAGTGTGGGTAGGGTTCGGTCTCCAAGGGGAAAACATAAAGGGAAAAGTCAAAAATGAAGTTTGTCAGGGGTTTTGATCTCCATTTTGTCATTTTGCGGCTGCTTGAACCGCTAAACCCAATTAACGGCACTTGAAACGTTAACGGTACATATTCCTTTTCCTGATTGACATGGAGGACTCTGATTCGCGGGTTCACGCGTCCAGAGCACACATGGGTGCACAGAACGCGAATTCCATTACGTATTAACAATTATCGGTATATATGGATAAGTGATTTGTCAAAGTCTCAGGATGGTCTTATTTGTCCAATTAAATGAACCCTCGAAAATTATTATTTTCACGAAATTAATTAATACCAAAATATAAATGCTATTTTATTTATTTTCCCTAACCCACCAATTTACGTGCCCTCACTTCCGAAAAACACACAAGGCCTTAGAACGCTATCTACCCCTATTGTAATGTCTTGTGGGTAATCCGGTAACGTGGATAGTAGACCCAAAAACAAATAAGGCCTTAGACTAGTGTTCACGGTTCAATGATTCTTTTTTGAAACTAAACCGAACCGATACTACAAGTTTTTGAGAATCCTCTAATTGAAACTAAATCGAACCAGTTGATCGGTTGGGTTCTCCATTTTATTTTTGTTTTTCATATTTATAATATATTACAAATAGATAATTGTAAATATCGCATATTTATATATAGATAATATATATATATATATATATATATATATATATATATATATATATATATATATATATATATATATCCAGCCAATTCAATTAATCGAAATTTTTTTGTTTGGTTTTCTTGATTTGGTTTGATATTTTATCAGCACCCTTAGCATTGTGGCCTTCTCGCTAATTCAACCAGTAACACAAGTGACACAACCAAGCTTCACTAGGCTCGAGCTTTTCATGCGTTATTCGAGTCTATCTCGTTAAAAGCTCAATTTGGCTCAATTTAAGCCAAGTTCAAGCCTAGTGAAGCTTGGCTCGTGAGAATCACGAGCTTAATCGAGCCTTATATATATATTGTTAAGTTGATTGTTTTTATGTATTGTTGGTTCGGTTGATAAGTGTACATGTTAGTTAGTATTGGGTTTTAAGCTGTTAGGTACTGGGCCTAAGTCTGTTTAGTGTTTTAAGTAGTTTGGGTGTCCCATCACTAATCAGGGGCATTTCCAGACATTTCATGTAACACTGTATTGTAATCTACTATAAATAATAGTACTGTCGACTGGGTTACTCAATTCGACATTCTCAACACTTATTTGCCTTCACCTCTCTTCTACTACTTCAGCTACAACCTTTCAGCAAACATGGTATCAGAGCATTAAGCGATCTTCTGGTTATAGCCGACGCCAACTCTTCTCTCTCGCTTTCTTTTTCTCTTTTTTTATCCTGGATGCTGCGGAGAAACCCTAGGGTTGTCGTAGAACAGAACAAGGTTCGAACCTAGGGTTTCCCCTAGTTGTAGGGCACAAGGGAAGTAAGACCCAGAAGTTGATGTCCTACTAGACTGCTTCTAGTAGTTAGTAGCCATTCGGCTGCTTAAGAGAGGTCTGTATAGGACAGACCTAGGTTGAGGACTGATTTTAGCAGTCCTAGTATTGGTCATAGGGGTGAGCACTCTCTACAGTAGCAGAAGTCGAAGCCCAAGAGAAGTCTAGATAGTGCAATGGTGGAGAGCTCTCAGTTACTAGCTCACAAAATTCTTCTTGCTATTGTAATTGGTCCACTTCAAAACTGTGACCACTTCGGCTAGTCTGAAACAGTGTTGTCTACACAAAGTCTACAACCAAGATGTCTTCAATATCCGGAGAGGTCTCTTCTAGGGATAATAGACCTGGTGGGAGGTCTTCAAATCTGGAGAACCCGAATCTACACAGCTTGCAGATTACAAGTGTGTTGCTGGATGAATACAACTTCAGGGAGTGGTCCATTTCTACAATGCTTTTTATTACTTCCCGTGAACTCACGGGTTATTTAGATGGGAAGAAGAAGGAACCCGAAGTTGGCAGTGTGGAGTATGCAATGTGGCACAAGGAGAATGCCACAGTTATGTCCCGGTTGCTTGCTTCTATGACTCCACGAGTTGCTAGGACTATTCAACACTTTTCCACAGCAGCTAAGATTTGGGAAAAAGTGTCAAAAACCAATGGACAGGAGAAAAACAATACTAGAATTTACAGGTTGAACCAAGACATTATTGCTTTAAGGCAAGGGGATATGACAGTTGCAACATATTTTGCAACTCTGGAAGGATTGTGGGAAGAACTTGATCATCACTTGATTCTGGATTGGGAGAATGCCAGGGATAAGGAGAGACATGATAAGAAGATTGAAGAGAGCAGCGCCTTTAAGTTATTGGCTGGCCTGGACCCAATGTATGAGGGCATGGTCACAAATTCTTGGAAGAGATGAAATGCTCGAGTTACATCATGTTTATTATCTGGTACGGAATGAAGAGGTCAGGAGAAAGGAGATGCAAATTGACACTCAGATGCAACCAGCTAAACAATCTATAGAACATTCAGCCCTGATTTCTACAAATCAAAAGGGGGACAGATATCCAAACAAAAGGCATCTTAAGTGCACTCATTATGGAGGTGAAAGACATGTAAAAGAAAAGTGTTGGGTCTTGTATCCTCACCTGAAGCCAGCTGCATTGAGAAAAGACAAGAAGCGACAGAAAGGTCAAGCAGCAAGTGGGAACCTTGTCACTAGTAATAATGGTGATAGCTCACAGAGTATACCAACAGTGGCTTCTTCTTCCATGGGGCATGTTGCTAATTCCTCCGGAGCCGGTACCTTGGGCTTCACTACTGGTGAGGTAGAGGTCATTAGCCGGGCTTTAGCCTGTCTAAGGAGTAACTCTTTTGCTTCCACCTCTTTTGCCAAATCAAGTATAGTCTCTGCCTTTAATGCAACTAGTCTTATTGACTCTACTTCTTGGTTTATTGATTCCGGTGCAATTGACCACATGACACATATGTCCTCATTATTCTCTTCATATCACTTGTTGTCTGGTCAGGACAAGATGAGAGTTGTTGACGGGTCTTTCTCCATCATATTTGGCAAAGGGGTGGTTGATCTAAGCAAGGACCTCTCTCTCTTAAATCAGTTCTGCATGTTCCTACTCTTACCTCATGAGTATGGAGGCCTCTACTATTTTGATACAGACATCGGTTCAGCCTTACAAGCATCTACTGCTAGTGGTCCGGAGAATGTAGAGTCAATAGCTAGGTTGCATCTGTGGCATGCTAGGCTATGTCATTTACCTTTTTCTTCATTGGAAGTGTTGTTTCCCGAATTGTTTAAGGGCATTTCAGGTCAGAGTTTAGTCTGTGAAGTATGTCAACAGTCAAAATAATGTAGAACTGTTTATCCAGTTTCCAGTAATGAAATTCAAGCTCCTTTTGATTTGGTTCACTCTGATGTTTGGGGCCCTTCACCTATTGTTTCTATTTATGGCTTTCGTTACTTTATTAGTTTTATTGACCACTACTCTCGATGCACATGGATCTACCTGTTAAAAGAACAAGATGAAGTGCCACGGATAACCATGGCATTTTGCAAAATGATTAAAACACAATTTGACAAGAAGATTAAGCAATTTCGGTCAGATAATGCTGCTGAATATTTTGAAAAATCCTTGAACTTGTTAATGGAAGATGCTAGCATGCTACATCAATCATCTTGTGCTAATACCCCTTAACAAAATGGGGTTGCTGAGCGCAAGAATAGACATCTATTGGAGACAGCTCGAGCCTTAATATTCCAGCACAAGGTTCCCAAGCACTACTGGTCTCAAGTAGTACTTACTACATCATATCTGATAAATCGGATGCCATTTAAGGTGTTGGGTATGAAAACCCCTTTCTCTGTTATGTGTCTTACCCTTCCAGACTTTCCTCTTCCTCCTAGGGTCTTTGGTTGTGTATGTTTTATACATGTAAAGGATCCAAAGAAGACCAAGCTGGATCCTAGGGCTACGAAAGGAATTTTTTTGGGGTACTCTCCTACACAAAAGGATTAGAAGTGTTATGATCCTGTCACCAAGATAAAGTATGTCACCAGAGATGTGGTTTTTTTGGAGTCTCAACCGTACTTTTAGTCTTCCCAGAATCCTCTTCAGGGGGAGACTAGTGGGATGGAAGAGGATTCTTATTCTCCCTTCTTTTTTGTTCCTCTATCTGCCTCGGGCCTTCCATCCTCTCCTTCTACTCCTAGTTGTGGCATCCCGGGTGAACCTAGTGAGGCTCCCACTGTGCTTGCTACCTCTCCTGATACTGAAAATGTTCCTGAGGGCTCTAGTGGCAATAGAAAGATATAAGAATCACCTACAATAGAAGAAAAAAGGGCCCTCAAACTCATGACAGCAACCAGTTGGACTCTGATCAATCTGTCTCCGCAATCCAAGGTAATCCCAACACACATACTTCTGATATGGATCTTCCTATTGCTCTTCGTAAGTCTATTCGTTCTTGTACTACTCGGCACCCCATTGCTGATTTTGTTTCATACTCACGTTTATCTCCATCCTATCACTCCTATGTGTTTGCTCTTTCCTCTGTACATGTTCCTTCTAGGTACTCAGAGGATGTGTCTGACCCAAGGTGGAAAGAAGCTATGAATGAAGAGATGAAAGCTTTAATGAAAGTAAGGACTTGGGAATTAGGGGATCTGCTAGAAGGGAAGAGCATTGTCAGGTGCAATTGGGCATTCATTGCAAAGCATAGGGAGGACGGGTCCATTGAAAGGTACAAGGCCCGACTTGTGGCAAAGGGGTTACTCAAAAAGAAGGGATTGACTACAAAGAAACCTTTGCTCCAGTAGCGAAGCTCAGCACAATTCAGGTTTTACTATCATTAGCAACAAATTTTTCATGGGAACTCCATCAGTTGAATGTGAAGAATGCCTTCCTAAATGGTGATTTTCATGACGAGCTATTTATGGATTCTCCACCAGGCTACGACTTTGATAGAAAGATGTGTAAACTGAGGAAAGCATTATATGGACTAAAGTAATCTCCTCGTGCATAGTTTGATAGGCTTTGTGGGGCCATGAAGAAAGTGGGGTACACTCAGAGTGGTGCAGACCATACCTTGTTCATATGGAGACATGATAGCAAACTTACAACACTCATTGTTTATGTGGATGATATGGTGATTACTGGGAATGACCTGGAGAGATCAAAAGACTAAAGGAGTTTTTAGCTTCTGAATTTGAGATCAAAGACTTGGGCCATTTGAGATACTTTCTTGGGATTGAAGTTGCTAGGTCAAGAAAGGGGATCTATATATGTCAGCGGAAGTATGTACTTGACCTCCTAGAAGAGACAGGCATGATAGGGTGTAGGCCAGCAAATACTCTAATAGAACAGAACCATGGTCTACAGGAATCAGTAGGGGAGGACTACTATGATAAAGAGAGATACCAAAAATTGGTAGGGAAGTTGACATATCTATCTCTAACCTGACCAGATATTGCTTATGCTGTGCATGTTGTCAGTCAGTTTAAGCACTCTCCAAAGATCCCTCATATGAGAGCAGTTGAATGGATTCTCAGGTATTTGAAGACTTGCCCAGGAAAGAGAATTCTGTTCAAAAAACACAATAAAATTGAAATTGAAGCTTATACCGATGCAGATTGGGCCGGTTCTGTTGGGGACAGAAAATCAACTTCAGGATATTGTACATTTGTTGGAGGGAACCTGGTTACATGGCGGAGTAAGAAGCAGAATGTGGTTGCTAGATCCTGTGTAGAGGCTGACTATCGAGCTATGGCTCATGGTGTTGCTGAACTTCTGTGGCTTAGGACCCTTGTTGATGAGCTTGGCATAAAAGCTGAGGGTCCTCTCAGGTTGTATTGTGACAACAAGGCTGCCATCAACATTGCAAATAACCTAGTGCAACATGACAGGACAAAACATATTGAGATTGATTGACATTTTGTTAGAGAGAGAATAGTCTCAGGAGAACTCTGCATTCCTTATACTCCATCCAAGATGCAGATTGCAGATGTGCTGACTAAAGGGTTGGCTGCAACAAAATTCTTGGACCTTCTTGGCAAGCTAAACGTGACTGACATCCATGCTTAGCTTGAGGGGGAGTGTTAAGTTAATTGTTTTTATGTATCGTTGGTTCGACTGATAAGTGTACATGTTATTAGTATTGGGTTTTAAGTTGTTAGGTATTGGGCCTTTGTTGTTGGGCTTAAGGTTGTTTAGTGTTTTAAGCAGTCTGGGTGTCCTATCACTAATCAGGGGCATTCCAGACATTTCATGTAACACTGTATTGTAATCTACTATAAATAATAGTATTGTCGACAGGGCTACTCAGTTTGACATTCTCAGCACTTGTTTGCCTTTACCTCTCTTCTACTACTTCAGCTACAACCTTTCAGCAAACATATATATATGTTTGTGTGTGTGTAATTTTTAGTATGTAATATATATATATATATATATATATATATATATATATATATATGTATAATTTTTATTTCGGATGAATCAATTTCTTGTGCTAAGTACCTCATCATTCGGTCTGCTTCCAAGTGGCCGATGACTCAGAGGCCGAAGTGGAGAACTTTTGCTGGATGTCGGGCTAACTAGGCCAAGCTAGAGGCAGATCAGGTGCCGAGCTGACCAGGCCGAGCTGGGGACAGATTAGGAGGCGAGCTAACTAGGCCGAGCTGGAGGCAGATTAGGTGCCGAGCTAACCAGAATGAGCTGGGGGCAGATCAGGTGCCGAGCTAACTAGGCCGAGCTGGAGGCAGATTAGGTGCCGAGTTGACCAGGCCGAGCTGGGGCAAATCAGGTGCCGAGCTAACTAGTGGCGAGCTGGAGAGGTGACTCTGATGCCTAACTGAATGGTGACAAGCTGGATTGATTGTTGAGTTATGTAGTTCTTTTGAGAAACCTGCAAGGAATCAATTTCAGAGGACCCGGGGTGACTAACCCGGCGAGGTCACTCCGATGATTAAGTTAGTACTCTCATAGTGGATTGCGAGCTAAAAAATCATAAACTATGAGAGCTAGAATGTGCTTACTTGCCCCTATGTCATTGGTGTCGGTGCCTTTATATAGGCATTGTTTGGCATGGGCTTCACACACCACATCCGAGATTTCCGAGAGGTCGCCTAAGTGGTTCAAGATTCCCGGAGGCAACCGCCATGCACGTTGACCCCCCTCCAGAATGTTCGGTATGTACGCCAACTTCCAAGGATTGTGGGAGTGTTGGGATATGCATTCCGAATTTGTCGGCGAGCACGTCTCGCAAGTCGCCACCTAGACCTCAATCAGGTCAGCACGCCCTCGAAGGAGGTCATTCCTTTCGTCAAGGTCACTTCGGCCAATGACGAGGTGCTGCAGGTCGGCCCTAGACAAGGTACTTCTATCCGACTTGAGTTGTGGTTGAGGTCGCTAGGTCGGCATAAAGGCAGGTCGACGGTTAAGGCAGGTCGCCCGGTCGGCGTCAATGCCAGGTTGCCAGCTGGGACACCATCATCTTGGCTAAGGCAAGTTGTTGCCTAAGTGGTTCCGGGTGTCACCCAGATGTTCTGAGATGCCATGTGTCACAATGTTATTGGAAGGCAAAATCCACCCTCATCAATTGCCCCCCACTCTCGAGCTGAAAGCAACTCGGCGAAGGGAGTAGATTGCTCCTTTTGGCTTGGAATGACTAATTCGATGAGCTCGTAAGCGTCGATTCAATTTGCTTCTCAGGTCGGAAGAGTCCAAGTGTTTGCAGCCTTGTGCAAGACCTCACCATCTTTATTTTCGTGGCCCGAGAGCGAATTCATCTGCTCGAGGAGAGGTGGAGCAGGTACCCCGAGGACATCTACCTTATTAGGGATGTGACCATCAAAAGGTTTTGCGATCTGGCTAAGTACCTCAAGAGTGAAGCTCATCATGCCGTCCTTAAGAGGGGGTTCTGTGTGACTACTTTATCAGGTCGCTCCACCTAGGTAGACTTCGGTGCAGCGTCCTTTGAGTTGGTCCCAGCCAGTGAGTTTGATGCAGAGCCTGGAATCGAGGTGGAGGTCGGCTATGAAGAAATCAAGTTTGCATCCTTTGTTTTCTTGTGTTGAATGCGAACTATTTATATTTCGTCCATGAAAAAGAGGCGACTGGGTCTCACGTGGTGCCGAGGTCTTTTATCAGCTCGACACCTTAGCCCTTAGGCTCTGGGAGTGACTCGCAGTCCACTCTCCTTACCCTTGATTTTGCCCATGCTGAAGAGGCGATTGGGTCTTATGTGACGCTGAGGTCTTTTATCAGTTCGGCACTTTAGCCCTTAGACTCTGGGAGCGACTCGTAGTCCACTCTCCTTGCCCTTGATTTTGCCCATGCCGAAGAGGCGATTAAGTCTTATGTGGCGCCGAGGTCTTTTACCAGCTCGGCACCTTAGAACTACGGTTGTGCTGCATCAGCCTCGTTAGTAACGCCAATCACCCACTCCTACAAGAAGCTACTGGGAGCACTACTTATTTTAGGCCACCAACTCGCACGGGAGCTTTGGAAGGCTCGACTGGCAAGGGCGTCCATGCAGTCCATTGGCCACCAACTCCCGCGGAAGCCACGAATAGCTCATCTTGTAGAGGGTACCTCGCGAAGAGGGCTGATGAGGTTATATCCGAGTTGAAATAAAGTCGGCAGAGGTGCTTAGTCTATTGGCCATCAACTTCCTGCGGGAACCATGATTGGCTCAACCTACGAGGACTGCCTTACACCGAGGTGCCTGCCGCCGTACTGCTAGTTGTCAAGGTCATTCTGCTGCTACCTGTTCTGCATCGACATGAATACGTCGAGCTAGGTGTTGATGTTTTTGCACCCCAGTAATCGGTATTTGTTCTGGGTGTTGATGTTGCTCAAAGGTGCCTTTGAATTCATAAAAAATGGAAATTAGAAAATGAGAGATTTAGTTTCTAAAAGGTGAGAACTTAGCTTTCTGGAAGAAGAGGACTTAGCCTTTCAAAAGATGAGAACTTAGTTTCTTGTAGCGTTTCCCACAGACGGCGCCAATTGATGAATCATATTCTTGTGCTAAGTACCTCGTCATTCGGTCTGTTTCCAAGTGGCCGATGACTTAGAGGCCGAAGTGGTGAACTTTTGCTAGATGAGGACCTGGATGCCGGGCTGACTAGGCCGAGCTAGAGGCAGATCAGGTGCCAAGCTGACCAAGCCGAGCCGGGGGCAAATTAGGTGTCGAGCTAACTAGGCCGACCTAAAGGAAGATTAGGTGTCGAGCTGGGGGCAGATCAGGTGTCGAGCTAACTAGGCCGAGCTGGAGGCAGATTAAGTGCCGAGATGACCAGGCTGAGCTGGGGGCAGATCTGGTAGCGAGCTGGAAAGGTGACTTTGATGCCTAACTGAATGGTGACGAGCTGGATTGATTGTTGAGCTATGTAGTTCTTGTGAGAAACCTGCAAGGAATCAATGTTAGAGGACCCAGGGTGACTAACCCGGCGATGTCGCTCCGATGATTAATTTAGTACTCTCATAGTAGATTGCGAGCTAAAAAATCATAAAGTATGAGAGCTAGAATGTGCTTACTTGCCCCCCCCCCCCCTATGTCATTGGGGTTGGTACCTTTATATAGGCATTGTTTGGTGTGGGCTTCACACACCGCATCCGAGAGGTCGCCTAAGTGATCTGAGATTCCCGGAGGCAACCGCCATGCACGTTGACCACCCTCTGGAACGTTCGGTACATGGGCCAACTTCCAAGGATCGTGGGAGTGTTGGGATATACATTATGAATTTGTCGCAAGCACATCTCGTAGGTCACCACCTGGACCTCAGTCAGGCCGGCACGCCCTCGAGGGAGGTCACTCCTTGCGTCGAGGTCACTTCGGCCAGTGACGATGTGCTACAGGTCGGCCCTGGACGAGGTGCTTCTAGCCGACCTGAGTTGTGGTCAAGGTCACTAGGTCGGCAAAAAGACAGGTTGCTAGGTTGACGGTGAAGGCAGGTCGCCAGGTCGGCGTTAGTGCCAGGTCGCTAGGTCAGCGACAGTGCTAGGTCGCCAGGTTGACGTCTGTGCCAGGTCGCCAACTGGGACACCATCATCTTGGCTAAGGCAAGTTGTTGCCTAAGTGGTTTTGGGTATCACCCAGTTGTTCTAAGATGCCATGTGTCACAATGTTATTGGAGGGCCAAATCGGCCCTCATCAATTTCTTATAGGAAGCTCAGCTTGTAGTCGAGATCGAGCCAAACCAAGTTCAAATTTGCGGGCTTTTGAGTGGAGCCAAATTCAATCTCAAGCCTCTAGCTCGAATCGAGCTCGAGCCTGTCATTGTTTTGTCATGCCAACCTTGAATAGTTAGACATTCGGCTCGACTCAAATCAACCCGTAATCCAAACTCCCCAAATAGGCCAACAAAACATTAATCAAGCCATAACTCTTCATAGAGTGTACTTATGATCAAGACTTGAATGGATTTTAAGTCAATACAACTATATACTCACTCAATGGCTGTTTCAATTATATCAACTTTTCCCTTTCCTTTTTTTTTTCTATTTTTTGAGTATGTCCTATTTAAAATTTTCCTCTCAATGTTTTATTTTTCTATAAGAATGGCAATTTTTCCCATAAAACTAGGGCCCCATCCCATCCTGCCTTGCCTTGCCCCAAATGGGGTTGATCTTCCCCGATCATAAATGACGACAAGGTGGGGGATGGGGTTATATGAACCCACTCCATATCTAGTGGTAAATAGTTAAAATGCCCCTAGGTTTAATATTAATAATCTGAATTATTTCCAAATTTTCCCCCAAATTCCAAAAACTTTAGAGGATCCCAAGATTTTATTTTGGGTAAATTACATAGACCCCCCTATACTAAGGGGTTAGTAACAAAGACCCCTACACTTTTTTTTTACAACAAAGACCCCTGAACTTTCATTGTTAAACAAAGAATCCCCTCCATTAGCATTCCATTAGTTCACTTTGAAAAAGAATTTCATTTGACTGTTTAAACTTTTTAAATGCTCAAACTACCCTTTTCCAATTTATTTTATGAAGCTTTTTTGCTCATCCAACAAGGCTAAGAGATACTTTTTGGTGCCACCTGTTGAACCACGGCCTTCCCTCCGATACGAATGCAAAAAGTTGTCGAACACTGTCGTGATATAAGATGAGCTCACTCACCGGCAGAACTTTCGGTGCAAATCCTTGTTGAGTGACACACTCTTGGATTACCCGCTCCGCCTTCTTGTTGAAACACGGCTGCGTAGGCATTGTCGTCAGCTCCATGGTGATTCCTAAGAGAGCTAACGAATTCCATTTTAGCTTCTCCCCGACGACTCGGGTCATTGGTTATCATCACTGCGACGCAACCAACGTGGAAGATACAAATTGGTGACGAGCATTGAGCGGTCATTGCCAAAATACGCCTGCTGCAGTACTTAAAGAGCTTAGCGGCCATGTCAACAGACGTGACACCTAAGCTACAGCCCATGCAACCCATGCTAGAGTTATGTCACTAGCAATGGGCTAAATTGGCTGCAGAAGAATGGGTTCCACTCTCTGACAAGACCCACCTGACCTGACCCTTGTTAAAGTATTCTTTGGTTCTACAAAGTTAACTTAGAAAACACAGAGCTTGAGTAAACCCAATGTTAAACAATTCTCGCGATAATCAATGCTAAGGATCAAAGATTCAATCGTAAACGAATTTCATGGCAAGACCACCACAAACAGTCGAAGCTTCCGGCGGTAATTCGATAACGATTAAAGGTATCTTTGGGTAAAAAGGATGGTTTAGTTTTCATGTTGGGAATGAGGTTAAACCTAAAAAAAAAAATTGTAATAGTGCAAAACTAGAAAACATAATTTGAAATTTTGAACCTAATATGTACAAGAAAAATTCAACAATAGGGGGGGTATTTTAGTTTTCATGTTTAGAAAGAGTACAAAAACAAATATGTATAGTGCAAATAAAGGTTTAGAAATACAAAATACAAGGATTTGCATTGTAGACATTTGAATTTGTACTCTTTCCAAACCGAGCCTAAGGCTATGTTTGGTTGCAGTGCAAGTTTATTTACACTAATACAAATGCATGGGCGTATAGGGGAAAAAAATGCAAATTCTCATTTAATTTTGTTTTGGGTTTTACTTTATTCTGTTTCATGTCTTAATACTTCAATTGTACTGCAATTAAACAAGATAAGTTAAAATTTACACTCAAATAATTTATACTGCCATAGTTTTACATCGATGCAAATTTATTTGCACTACAACCAAACACAGCCCAAATGCCAAAAAAGATTTCACAAAAGCAACTCCTGTATCAAGCATCGCTTGCCTGTCGACATACACAAGCAAGCTCCTGTATCAAGCAAAACATCGAAGGGACTAGTTTTGATTTGCTTTTGAAGCAGGCCACATACTTGAGGACAGGCAAGCGATGCTTGATACAGGAGTTGCTTTAAAAGGTCTTGAGGATGAGCTTGCACACATCAACTTTCTTTTAATTTAAATGGAAAGAATGTTAGAAAACAGCACCCAAATATTCCCATACAGAAGGTTGAATTTGCTTGTGTATGTCGACAATTAGCAGGATTAAAATGACTTCAAGCCCTGACATATCAAAAAGAAGACTACAGGCCCTAGTATTTGCATTCTAAGTAAATGGAAGTATTTTCTTTCTTCAGCAATAAAGCCATTTCTGACCAGACCAGAAATCCATTTCCTATACTTTTCCATACGCTTCTCACAGTCACAGGTGACCAATCGCTGTGCGACGACAGATATTCCATTAACTTGGGGCTTTAGCCATCCACAGCCTCTTTTCATGTGACACCTTAGTCCATACAATTATGCTGTCAGCACTGTTATTATTGTATGAAGTCCGTATGAACTAACATGTGATGCAAAGGATAGCAAAACTTTTCCATGATTAAAAACCCTTGGCATGATTGACCACTGGAACCAATTAGGAAAAACAGCTTTCCATCATTAAAAGAAATCATCTCAAAAGAGGGTACATTTAAGCAATTTTTATCATCTAAAAGAGGGTATATTTAAACAATATAATTTTTAGGGCCATTTTGGTTCGCATGATTAGAGGTTTGAAATCGGAATTGGAATGGGTCATTTCCATTTCATCTGTTAATTGGTAGGGTGGAATCGGAATTTCATTCTCATTTTCCCATTTAAGGGAATGACCATTATATTCCCTCCCCTCCCCTTGGGAATGAGATCCCATTCCAGCTTATTATAATTTCTGTTTTTATTCCTGAACTAAACAGACAATGGGAATAGATCATTCCGATTCAGATTCTGAAAGATTACAATAATACAACTCCAATTCCAATTCCCATTCCAACTACAAACCAAATGGACCCTTAGATCTAGAAAATTTGCTGTCAATGGCCCACTTGTTAAGATGATCATTTCGAAGCCTCTAAATAAGAGATGTGGGATCAAACCCATGAATGAATAAGCTATTGCATCGTCCACTATATATTGGCAGCAGACCTTTTAGGCTCACAATCAAATGATTATGGCCATAGAATGAGTATACCTTTTAAATGGTGTTTTTGGCCAAGTATCGAAGTCTCCTTTTGCTATTGGGTTACATGTAGTTAGTTAGGTAGTTATGTATATGGTAGATAAGCAGCTCTATTCCTCTAGACAAATGAATATATATAGTGGACATTATACAGGCATTCTCACCAATGAAGCATTTACATCTCAAACGAGGAAAAGGACATTTGCCTGATCATCTCTCTCTCTCTCTCTCTGATGTAACAATTCGCCTGCACGCCACGCTCAACAACCCTTGGGCTTTGGCTCCACTAGCACTAGTGCTTAATTTGTGCCCATCTCTCTCATATAGATATTAGATGGATCCACATACTTGAATTATTAGAACTGGAGTTTGGGTAGACATCCTTCATTCAGACATTTTTCACTAGCAAATGGCCTGCATATTTTTACATGTCATCAGCTGGATGTAATCTATAGTATATCATGTCAGCTCTGCTTCTATTGAAAAGAGGAGATTAAGACAAGTCGAAGGGTTTGAGTTGGGATTGGGGAGGAGTACTGAGTACTTAGTGCCAATTCAAAGATGTGGTGTGAGGGCTATGTAATGTGAGTGAAGTCTGACTCATTGATAAAAAGCAAATCCTCAAAGGGAGGACACCAAAATCGCTTATGACACTGATTGCAAGGTATGGGATCGAGGGGTGATTAAAGGGAGCTTTAATTGCACTTTCATCCCCACCCCAATTCCCCCCAAGTCACAATCCCAACAAGCTATAGTGATTGATTTGCTTATTCCCAAGCGGTATGATTAGTTTGAGGGAATTGGATGCACACCGTGTTGCGTGTTCTCATCATTAAAATTATATGGGTCACTATTAGATGTTCCATGACTTCCATCTATATTGTAATCTGTTCTAAGGGGATTGTATGTACAGCATTTTTACACAAAAAATTGGAAATATTCTCAATGCACGCTGGGCATATGTATGGCGTACTCTGTGTGGAGCCATCTGAATTCTTTGCTCACATTGCCCCTTGAATATTTTTCTTCGTCAATTTCAATATATGTGTGTACCATCATCGTCAGCATGTAAAGGCAACAAAGAAATGCCCCATATTTTTGCAACCAAGATCACTCTTTCTAGTGCCTTATCTGGAGCTCGAGCTATTGTTGTGTGATAAATCTTTTTCTTTCTTTTGTCTGGGATTCTTGGCTAGTTTTTTGCCAGGTTAATACATTCACTTACACATCCATATGATATTATTATATCCCGATTGCATCCTCACAGAATTTGTCCTTAATGTCTCCATATTTGTATGATTTTATTCAAGGCTGTGAGAACCAATCCTGTGAGGAAGAAATCCTCTCTCTATCTCTCTCGGGTAAGGAATCAACCGATCAGATGTATCATCCACAAAGGATTTACCTACAACCAAAAATGAAGAAACGCATAAGTGGCAATATATCAATTATTAAAGCGAAACCCACATAATAAAATCCATGACCTCTGTTAGGTGAAGTCCCTGAATAGGTTTTTATTCTCTAATACACATGTAAAAGCCCATAGGAGTATGGGACTTAAAAGTATGAGCAACCACAGGTTCATCCATACATTGTATTGAAATCTTCAGATCACTTGGTTAAACAAACTGCAACATCATACCAAAGAACTTTGAATGCCCATATATCAATATACTAATGATGCAGATGGGCTAACCATGATTCTTCTTATATCACTCGTACTTCATCCTATTCATTTCTGTAGGTTCCAAAAATATAAATATATAGGATTAGCGCAAAACCTTATATTTTATATACATATTTATATTTATACTCCTTCCAAACTGACCCGTAAGTGCAGAGACCAAGTCAAATTTAGTGATGATAAGGAGCAAACCACACTTAATTCTGGGTCGTCCGTTGCTGAACACGATCACTTGGATTATTTGGGGAGCCCAGCAACTAGGAAGATGCATCATTGGAGATGAATTTGTGATGCAATGCCAGCAACGGAACCTTGAAGAAAAAAGATCATCTACTTGTATTGATGAGGGCGATGTTTTATTTCACATAGGATTGCTAATAATAATGTAAATGCTGTGTCATATGGTTTAGTGGTTGTCTACTCACATTGTGCGGCAATAATAACAATATCCACCAAAGAAGGTCCAGCTATATCCATCCATTGGCACAACTATTCTTCTTTTTTCAATGTACAATGTAAACAGACATCTAGCAAGCCTTTTTCTTTTCTTCATAACTCGTTAAAACTTGTATAATAAGGGGAAGAACCAAAGAGGGCCGGGTTGATTAACTTGGAAGCCATTACTCTATGTTAACTTGGCTTAATTAGATGCCCATTTGACCAATCGAGGGCTGGTTTGTTCTAGTGTTGACAGGGAATCAAATCCCACAACTAGCACTTTGGAGAAAAAGGGGTCAGGAAATCTATTAATGGTGCATAGCATCAAATACACAAATAAATAAATAAATAGATGCCTCTTTGAGAGGTCTGAAGTGGGATTCATGCAAAAAGCCCATAAGTTATGTTTGGCGACAATCCAAAAGGCGCACATCAACATTCGTTGGATCTTCTTGATAAAGCATTGAATTATAATATACGTGATGGAGGGTTATTTGGCCCGACCTCGTAATAAGGGGACACGTGGACGTGACTCGACATAGGTGACAATTCGGCATAGCCAGCTCGCTACAAAGTAATACTCCATTACTCCGAACTAAAATTCTTCGAGCTGAGATCACCCCGAGCTAAGGGCACCTTGGTACCAGGTCGCGGCACCAATACCTAATTCAGTTCGAGGTGTATGAGCCTTAGCTCGGGAACATCAGTTCGAGGGGAAACCAGCTCGAGCGTGCCGATCTGCCCTCGATGTAATCTCGAAAGTCACTCCAACGATTCCCGAATTCCGCGGGATCACGCCTCGTAACAACTAAGAATTATCTTCCCGTCCGATCCGGGCGGAAGTGATTAGCCTTATCCACTCATAATGTTGTCTCCAGATAACACGAAAACAGATTCTATTATGGCAAAGATCACGGAACTACTCCGTAAAGCCCGCGAGGACTCCATTATATAAAGGCCTCCCTCCCGGGGCCCAAGGTACGTGCAATTACTGCTTACTAGCTCTCTGGCTCTCTAATTACTCTCAGCTCGCATATACTGACTTAAGCATCGGAGCGACCTCGCCGGGTAAGCACCCCCGGGTTCTCTGGTTCTTTCTGTGCAGATTCTTCACATCCATTGTCCACTGGAAGCCAAGTCACCTCCAGCTAGGAGCAGCCAGATTGCGACGCATCAGTACGTAATAAACCATACACATTAGTGAACAGTAGCCCTATATAAATAATAGGCCAAAAGGTGTTCTTTTTTTGCCACCATTTGCTTTTAAACTTCAAAACCTTCGAGCATGTCAAGAGACACTTAGAAGCTGATTGGTCATTTATAATAGTGCCTCTTTTTATGTTGAACTTTGCAAATAGCAACTATACCTTTTTTTTATCTCCCATGGTCTCTTTCATGCATGGTTTCCCTTATTTATCTATTACTATATGAAATTGTGAATAGCAATTTCCCCAAGTTGCACGCAGAAAAGATATATGAAGAAGACCTTTTCCTTTTCTCACTCCTATATACCATGTTCAATTCACGTTCCTCCCTATCTATAACCATATATAAAGTTATTACCCAACAATAAAAAAAAAAAAAATAACCTATATATATAAAGCGGATACCCAACTTAGATCATGCAAAAAAATCTAAATAAAGTGGAGCTCTCATCTTTTCTGTTAATATCAAATGTTCCATCTAGTTCTTTGAATTTATCAAACAAAAGGGACCCAGTTGTGCTTTTTTTTTTCCTTTCCATTTCCAATAATATTTTATAATAATTTCCATGTCTTTTGAACCAAAAAAATCGGTGTCTTAGTTTTTTTTTTTTCAATATTTGTCACATAGGAAAATGATTGTCACCTGTTTGATGAATCAGCCATAGTCCAATGATAGATCTGAACACTTGGCATGAAAAATCAGAACCTAATTACCCCGGCCCCTCCCCCACACACACAGAGGATATTGAATGATCAATTCTCATATGTAATTTGTCCTCGAGTTTGCCCATGTCAAACCATGGATGAGTCACCAACACATAATCCAATCATTGCCATTTCACTTACCTACAAGGTTGGAGAGAAATTATTATTTTCTAGTAATATCTCCCTACAGTCAGTCGGTTGGGTGCATTCTTTATAGCCCAATAGCATGGTTCCCCTGTACATTGTATATGCAGCTTTTTGGGTTTCTCTTCAATGAGAATAAAGAAAAGAAAAAGAGAAAAGAAAGAAAAAGGAAAAGAGGTGGGGATTGTGGGAAATCATTTTCAGTTCATTTTGGGTCCCAATCTTAGAGTTTTTTAATTTTAGTCTCAATATTAATTAATTATATTCATGAAAATCATATATAACCTGACTTATCATATTCAAATTCAGATAGAATTAATCTTCTTCTATATATCGGACCTCAATCCTCTTTTCCAACTAAAGATATATAGTGCAGGCAACTATTTGCACTAATTTTCACTATTTCTAAATCATGCCACTAAGTTCTAAATCTAGCACAAACCCCATTTGAGCTTACTTCATTATCTTATCAGCTAAGAATAAAAATAATAGAAAAGCATGCACTTTTTCAGATTCTTTCTTTTTTATTACAAATGAAACTTAGCCTTTTTAGAATAATGTTGTCCAAATTAATGATTAACTAAATGAACTATAAAAAAAATAATAATAATAATAACAACACTACAACTTTGATGAGATTCTCCTAAACAATAACAATCAATAGAAAAGCTACGTACTGTCTATTGACCGCCTAGAAAGGCATTTTGGAAGTGGCTGGGAAGAGGTCGTATATAAATAAAAGAAAACCTAATGGGCATAAGTCTCCATTGGTAGAGAAATTTGTGGAGATTTTATTCTACATTTTTTAATTGTAAAGTGAAAATTTGAATACTAAGATGGAAGTATTATTATTATATGTTGTTAATTATAAAATAAGATAACAATGAACAAAACCATGAATAAATGTTATACCAACAAAAAGAAAAATCAGATTTGAGAGTGTGAATATACATATTAATTTTTCCCAATGTGGCAGCTAGTTTTATTTTAGAAAACACAAAGAAAGATCAGATTTGATTTGAGTTGAGTTGAGATCTACATATATTCCCAACCAATGAACTTAATCATGAATAAATGTTATACCAAGAAAAAGAATGATCAGATTTGAGAGTGTGAATATACATATTAATTTTTCCCAATGTGCCAGCTATTTTTGTTTTAGAAAACAAAAGGAAAGATCGGATTTGATTTGGGTTGAGATCTATATTCCCAACCAATTGCAAATGAATTGAATTCCAATCTCTTGAATCAAATTAGATTCCAAATACAAATTCCCACTTGAATAGTTGCATCTGAGCATGGTTGAGTTTAAACTGAATTGCCTCTTTTGGTTTTAAAAAAAAAAAAAAAAAAAAATACAGGAGGTCAAATATGGAAATTAAACAGCCTGACTACAACTGAAATTAAACAGCCTGGGCTATTTGCGAGCTTCCACCCCATGACACATTACCCCACTCAATCCCTAGCTTGTCTTTTTGCCTAAATTTACCAAATAAAAAATAAAATCAACCGAAACCTTGAACAAGTTCATTCATTCATTAAACTCTAAAATCTAAACTATTATATATTTATCATATTTGGAATACATCAAATCCGTCATAAACAAAGTATCATTATATCTTCATAAGCTTCTCTCACTGTATATATAGCATTAAGGAATGCTCCCTCACTAGTCATGTTATGCCGTGGTCTGGTTAAGAGAAGTGTAAGAGAGAGAGTAAAAGCAGAGACGCTTTATTAGAGTCTGAGAAGAAGGGGAAGGGGAAACAAAGAAAAGAACATACAGCTCCTTGTCCTTGGTTTGTTTATCTCCTTCTCTTAATTACCATCTTCCTGCTCGAGTGGGCGAGGCGAGATGGATAATAAGGGGAGAGTAGTTCGAGATAACAAGTCTGCAGTATTCAAGGGCGGGTCCTTCCGAACCATCTTCATGCATGCCGACCACACAGATATTCTGTTGATGATTCTAGGCTTCATTGGCGCCGTCGGTGATGGAGTCGGGATGCCGGTGATGTTGATTATCACCAGCAAGATCATGAACAATCTTGGCGGTGGCTCCACCGCTGATCCCCATCTCTTCCTTCACAATGTCACCGAGGTATATTAGTATATATACGATGTGGTATATCTCCCTTTAATTTCTTTCTTCCCACCCCGTCTCCCATTTTTTTTCTTTTCTTACTCTCCCTGTTTGATTAATTGTTTCATGGGGTTACAGAATGCAGTAAATCTACTGTACATGGCATGTGGATACTGGATTGTCTGTTTCTTGGGTAGGTGTTTTAAATTTTTTTCTCATCATTAATTTCAATTGAGCTCATTTTGGAGGATTCCTGTGGATTATGATTTTGTTCTCTTATTGTTGACTGTAAAGAGGGTTATTGTTGGACAAGAACGGGAGAGAGGCAAGCGACGAGGATGAGAGCGAGATATCTCAAAGCGGTTATGAGACAAGACATAGGTTATTTCGATGTACAGGTGACGAGCACGGCGGAGGTGGTCACTAGCGTCTCCAACGATTGTCTCGTAATTCAAGACGTTATCAGTGAAAAGGTACGGCCTGCGCCTGCTAATCCTCTCTGATGATTCCGTGCATACAAGGCAATACAAAGGTAGCAGTTAACCTGACCCGGTTGTATTGATTGTATCTTATGCTGCTTGCACGATCGATCGGTTGGTTAATTTGTATCAGCTGCCCAACTTCTTAATGAATGCGTCGACGTTCATAGGAAGTTACATCGCGGCTTTTCTGTTGATGTGGAGGCTGGCTCTGGTAGGATTTCCTTTCGTGTTGATTTTGATCATCCCGGGCTTGATATACGGGAGGATTCTCATGGGTTTAGCCAGGAAGATCAGAGAGGAGTATAACAAAGCGGGAAACATAGTAGAGCAATCTGTTTCGTCGATCAGAACGGTTTACTCTTTCGTCGGCGAGAGCAAAACCATGGCTGAGTTCTCTGCAGCCCTCGAAGGATCTGTGAAGTTGGGGCTGAAGCAAGGGTTGGCCAAGGGTCTAGCAATTGGAAGCAATGGTGTCGTCTTTGCTATATGGTCTTTCATGTCTTGGTATGGTAGCAGACTGGTCATGTATCATGGTGCGGAAGGAGGAACGGTCTTCGCAGTCGGAGCCTCCATATCCGTTGGTGGCCTGTAAGACTCTCATGTCTCATCACGTACGACTCTGTAGATAGATGTATCTCTTCTTTCTGGTTTTTAACTCTTACTGAAATATTTAAAATTTGCCCTCTATACTTGTTGTTCCAAATGAGTAGGTCGTTGGGCTCTGGAATCTCCAACTTGAAATACTTCTCCGAAGCCTTCTCGGCCGGAGAACGTATAATGGAGGTAATAAAGAGGGTGCCGAAGATAGATTCGGATAACATGGAAGGTCAGATCCTGCAAGATGTTTCTGGGGCGATCGAATTCAGAAATGTCGGATTCGCTTATCCATCTAGGCCGGAAAATGTTATCTTTGAAGATTTTTGCCTGAAAATACCGGCGGGAAAGACGATTGCTTTGGTTGGTGGAAGCGGTTCGGGAAAATCAACAGTGATTTCTCTGTTGGAGAGGTTTTACAACCCTCTCAGTGGCGAAATTCTACTAGACGGGATCCCCATCGATAAGCTTCAGCTCAAATGGCTTCGATCTCAAATGGGCCTAGTGAGCCAAGAACCAGCCCTGTTTGCAACCTCCATCAAAGAAAACATACTATTCGGTAAGGAAAGTGCAACCATGGAGGAGGTTGTTGCAGCGGCCAAAATTGCAAATGTTCATAATTTCATCGTATCTCAATTGCCACAAGGCTATGATACCCAGGTAAGTTCCTGTTGTCACTTAGCCTGGAGCTTCTTCTGCTAATTAAAAATTAAAAACAGAAAGGGTAGAAGATAAAATTGTCGTTAATTATAACTAATTATAGCTAAACAAATCCAACCAGGTTGGTGAGAGGGGCGTTCAGATGTCCGGGGGACAGAAACAGAGAATAGCAATTGCACGAGCTGTTATTAGAGCACCCCGAATTCTTCTCTTGGACGAGGCAACCAGCGCGTTAGACTCAGAATCCGAGAGAGTCGTCCAAGAAGCACTCGACAACGCTTCCGTCGGCCGCACGACGATCGTGATCGCTCACCGTCTCTCCACAATCCGCAGCGCCGACGTGATTGCCGTGATGAAGAATGGGCAGGTGGTGGAGACAGGATCACACGAGGAGTTGTTCCAGGATGAGGACGGCTTGTACACTTCTCTCGTTCGGCTCCAGCAAACTGACGAATCAGCAAGAGAGATCGAGATCTCATCAACTTCTTCGTCTTTACCATCCCAGACAGTGAACCAAGATAACAATAGCAAAAGATTCTCTACCTTGAGTAGATCCAGCTCAACAAACTCGGTAGTAGTAGCGAGTCGGGCACCGGTCGGCGGTAAGGGTGAGGCCACCCAGTTGGTGCCGTCGTTTCGGAGATTGTTGCTTCTGAATACTCCGGAGTGGAAGCAAGCGAGCTTGGGGTGCGTGAGTGCGATATTATTCGGTGGGGTGCAGCCGGCATACGCCTACGTGTTGGGAAGTATGGTGTCGGTGTATTTCTTGACGGATCACGATGAGATGAAATCAAAGACAAGGATGTACTGTCTGTTGTTCGTTGGATTGGCGCTGTTCTCGTTTGTGATCAACATGAGCCAGCATTACAGCTTCGCCGCGATGGGTGAATACTTGACCAAGAGGATCAGGGAGAGAATGTTGTCCAAGATTCTGACGTTTGAAGTTGGGTGGTTCGATCAACATGAAAATTCTACTGGAGCCGTTTGCTCTAGACTCGCCAAGGATGCCAACGTGGTAATTATCCTTTTATCCCCATTATTTTTTTATTTTTTATTTTCTCTTTATAGTTGTTTCACTTTTATAATACGAGAGTATGTGATGTGGGCCACTGGGCCAGCATCAAAGTTGAGTAAATCCTCATCCTCTGCCTCTGCCCATGCGATTCGATCTCCCATATCGAATACAACCTGCAGAGATATTATTCGACTAAGATACCGAAAAAGTTAGGGTTAAGTACTCTGCAACGTAATGCAGAATTTTAAATGAGCTCCCCCCCTATAGTTCATTAGTAACCCCTTATAAATCGCATCCTATTCATAAATTTAACATCAATTTACGGTCAGGATTCCCTGTATTGTAGGGCTATAAAATTCTGACATGAACTGATTAGTCATTCTCTCGAAAACTTTTGACCAATCTTAAAGTATCATAAAAGTGATAGCCAACAGGTGGTGATCGGGTGTTTTGATTTTTAGATTTTGTTTGATTACATTTATTCCCATTTGATGTATTATTATTATTATTTTTTTTTTTTTTTAGATCTTGTTCAGGCAAAATGATTAATCCCACCACACAGTCAGTAAAACAGGTATCAAATTCAGCTAATCTACTTTTTGCCTTTTATGACTCAAAACTCAAATGAAAACTATGGCCACTAAGAGCAGCGAGTTGAGAACTTGGAAGCCACGGGACCACGGGCACAACACAAAACAAAGGACATTTTGGACAAAATGCACATTTTCTTTTTCAGACCTTGAAGTTGTTTTCTGGACTTCTACTAGTCCATGATCCCTGACGTCTCAGGTTATCGTAGGTTTAATCAAAGAAGACTATGAAAAAGAAAATTCTTTAAACAGAATGTTCGTTTAAAGTTGCAATACTTAGGTAACCTTAAGTCATGAAGACTATGAAATTTTCCAATTAGTATGTTGTATTTTGGGTCTAGTGTCATTCAGTATTCAAACTTTAGAAATATGATAATCCAGTATCTACTGATAATTAGTTGTTAATCAGTCATTAAGTGATATTTGAAAAAGACAAAAATACTCTTCATGTGCCATTTAATTTTGTTTATCAACCATCTAAATGTTGAAAGAAAATTAATAATCCCAAATCTTTGTCTCTTCCATTCAAGAAAGTTAGAGTCACATTTGAGTAGGCATTATCGTCTCTAAACATTCAAGGATCTAGGACTGTTATTTTTCTTTGTCAATATTTGGATGGTTGATAAAGAAAATTAGAAGACACCTGTAGGACATTTGTATCTTTTTCAAATGCCACTTAAGTAGAATTTTCCCAAAGTACAATATACTAATCTGAAATTTTCCCTAATTTATATTACTATAAAAGTATATTGATAATATTGAAACCCAATTGAAAGTTGAAACTGTATTGATACGCAAAGAAAAGCATTAATTAATTAATTTGCTCTTATTCTAAAATTTTGGTAATGAGATAGCTTCATTGCATATTTTAACTAATTAGCATGAATGAATGATATTTACAATGAATGTATTTTAATTAAATAAAATACTTTGCTAATAAAAACAGTTTCTTGGGTGCATTTTGACCATCCAATTTGTTTAATCAACCTTTTGATAATTAAGAAACACATGAAATCATATATAATATATCTTGATAGTTCATCATTGAACAGTAAATTAATAATCGCCCCAAAAATCAAAAAAAAAAAAAGAAAATCGTAAAAAAAAAGAGAATGTAAATCTAATTGCATCCAAAACCACTTTTGTTACGACATGCCTGCAGGGCTGAAGCCGGCCATGAGATCGCAGCCTTTGATTATTTGTTTAGGCCCCAGCTTGAATTAGATTTAAATTAAAGTGACGTTAAGGTAGGGCTACAACAATACATCAAAAGGCTGTGTGATTCACGATCATCACCCCGGCCGGACAGGTCATACACTCATACCATAACAATACGTAGTTGATAGGTGGAATTAACGGTGCATGTATTTCAGGTGAGATCGTTGGTGGGAGACCGAATGGCTCTTGTTGTGCAGACGTTCTCCGCAGTAAGCATCGCCTTCACCATGGGACTTATAATCGCATGGAGGCTCGCAATCGTCATCATAGCGGTCCAGCCCTTGATCATCCTCTGCTACTACGCCCGCCGAGTCCTCCTCAAGACCATGTCCAAGAAGGCCATCAAAGCCCAAGACCAGAGCAGTAAGCTTGCTGCCGAAGCCGTTTCCAACCTCCGAACCATCACCGCCTTCTCCTCCCAAGACCGTATCCTCTGCATGCTCGACCGTGCCAATGAAGGCCCCCGAAGGGAGAGCATTCGCCAGTCCTGGTTCGCCGGCATCGGCCTGGGCACCTCCCAGAGTCTTATGTCTTGCACTTGGGTCCTCGACTTCTGGTACGGTGGCAAGCTCATCTCTCAGGGCTACATCACCGCCAAGGCTCTCTTCGAGACCTTCATGGTCCTTATGAGCACCGGACGGGTCATCGCCGATGCTGGAAGCATGACTTCCGACTTGGCCAAGGGTGCCGACGCGGTAGGTTCGGTATTTGCAGTGCTCGATCGATACACCCGTATTGAACCCGAAGACTTGGAAGGTCACCGTCCCGAGAAGATAACCGGTTACGTAGAGCTTCGGGACATTGACTTCGCATACCCAGCTAGACCCGACGTGATGATCTTTAGAGGTTTCTCTTTGAGCATTGAAGCCGGGAAATCAACGGCATTGGTGGGTCAGAGTGGTTCTGGTAAATCAACAATCATCGGCCTAATCGAGAGATTCTACGACCCACTAAAAGGTACGGTGAGTATAGACGGAAGGGACATAAGGACATACCATCTAAGGTGCTTCAGGAAGCACATAGCGTTGGTAAGCCAAGAACCGACGCTGTTAAGCGGGACGATCAGAGAGAACATTACGTATGGGGTGGCAAATAAGGTGGACGAGGCAGAGATCATCGAAGCGGCGAGGACGGCCAACGCTCACGACTTCATAGCGGGGCTGAAAGATGGGTACGAAACGTGGTGCGGAGACAGGGGAGCGCAGCTGTCGGGAGGGCAGAAGCAGCGGATTGCGATAGCACGGGCAATACTGAAGAAACCGGCGGTGTTGTTGTTGGACGAGGCAACGAGCGCACTGGACAGCCAGTCGGAAAAGGTGGTGCAGGATGCATTGGAGCGAGTCATGGTGGGGAGGACGAGTGTGGTAGTGGCCCATCGGTTGAGCACCATACAGAATTGTGATCTAATTGCGGTGTTGGACAAAGGAAAGGTGGTGGAGAAGGGGACCCACTCTTCGCTTTTGAATAAGGGACCCACGGGAGCTTACTACTCCCTGATGATCAGCCTTCAAAGGAGTGGCTCCCAATGATAACCATGGTCGGACCAACGGGGTTTATATGAAATCTAATTTTTCCTTTTCCTTGCTGCAAATTCTGCTACTTTAATTTGCCAGAGGGGCATGACCTTCACAATTCACAATTACCGTGTAGAATTTTTGATGGACAAAAAAGTGAACGGGTTGAAAGGTGTATACGTAAATATGTTTTTTTGTCGGTCAAAGTATTTTCCTGAAGCCCATCCTTTGATCGAAGCCTACTTTTGGTCCAAGTAGGAGAATTGTCTGTACTAAAAGAAGAAAGCATAAAGCATAAACAAAAGATAAGGGCAACTGTTTGTCCTGAATATCGATAAAAGATAATATTTTTATAAAATAATAAAAATAAAGTAACTTTTTATGAAAAATATCAAGAAAAGGTAATAATATTGTTCATCCTTTCTTTGTATTTATCTGAATATACTGGACTGACACAAAGCGAGTCGTGCCGGACTAAGACAAAGCTACTAACGGTGGTATTTACCATGGTTCGCTAAATCAAGTTATCATCACAGATCTGTAAAAGCCACTGACGGCGGTTTTTCTGCTTGTTCTTGGCGACGAGTCTAAGCTCCATGGCCGCCTGCCTCTGCCTCTGCAAGTCTAGTGAGCCTGATTCGAACACAAAATCCGCTTTGTCTATCATACCGGACTCGAGGCCATTAATTCAACAAGATAGTTATGACTTTGTTCTCCTTCAACGAACACAGCAAATAAAGATCGGTTAATGCGTCTGTGATTCCATGATATCCATCTCTTTCTCTCTCCGACAAAAAAAAAAAAAAGAGTTCCGTGATTGAATTGGCCTAGGGAAGAAAGAATATTCATATTCGTGCGAAAGCATAAAATCCATCGATATAGCGAGAAAAAGTGCTTGCTTGCTGACAAATAGACCGAACTCTGAAACGTTGAATTTCTTAAACAAGTAAAGGAATCAACTATGGAGTGATACTGACTAGCGACATTTTCGACCCTTCATCTTCTGAATCTCAGCCAAAAAGTAGTACTCTTTCGCTATTCGACCTGATTTATCATGGTGGCTATCGGAGCAACTCTCTCAACACTCATTTTCTCGCTGGTTTCCCGCCGCCAAATTTCATCAGCTGCCGAAAATTCAATGAGGCGGATTTCAGCTCGAGGATCAGTCCTACCCTCCGAACAATCTCCAACTGTCCTCTCCAAACCGGACAGCGGACCTCCTCGTTGGTTTTCACCTCTGGAGTGCGCCTCTCGATTAGAGAACTCCCCTCTTCTCCTGTACTTTCCCGGTAATGTCTTTGTCTCGGTCCGGCATGACTCGCTTTGTCTCACTCCAGTGTATTCGGATGAATACAGAGGCAGAGGAGAGGAAGAGGAAGACGATTTTTTTCATAAAAAGTTATACTATTTTTGTTATTTTATAAAAATATTATCTTTTATTGATAAAAAACCTAAACAAAAAACAGTAACTTGTCGCTTGATCTCCAATGCAGAATCCGCCCCCCATTTTGGTCATAGGTGCGGTTTTTGCTCCTCTATGTTGGAGAAGGTAAGAAGGTCTCACATCATTCCAGATATGCTAGAAACAAGATGTGTCTGTAACAAGGACTACTATACACAATAAAAAATAAACAAGTGAGTAGCTAATGCATCTGGTGCTGGTAATTAGGAATGTAGATATGATTGTTAGCTGTTGTAATTTTTTTTTTTGGCAGATTGTAGATATTAATGGGTCTAGTCTCATTTGGTACCCAAATTTTAAAATGTATTCATCTCCTAAAAAGTCCCAATTTAGTTCAAAATCATTAACCACCTTTAAGTGGAATATGAATGAGTGCAAATACCTTTCGGGTGTCATTTTATTTTCTTCATCAATCATCCAAATGTCTAAATCTCTTAGGAGCAGATAGAGAAAAGCAATTTTTTCACCATTGCTTTGGTTTGATCTTGATTATTGAGGAAGAAGATGATGAACAATGTTTTATTTCAAAGGATAATTTTGATATGTCATCACCTGATAGAGATAACTGACAAACTATTAATGACAATTACTAAATTGACAATTTTCGAAAGTTCAAGTACTGTATTGGAACATTTTGAAATCTGGGTATTAAAATGAGACTAGTCCCAAAGCACAAGATACTAATATAAAATTTACCCTATTTTTTCTAATAGGATGTAATAGCCCATTCTTTTCTTCGTTTCCAGGGGGCTAAACAATAGGGGTAGACTATCCCCCTACCCCAACCCCTTGCGTAGGTGGGATTTGATTCCTAAGACTCCATTACAACCAATAGAAGACCTTACTAACTAGCCAATTGACACCCACACTGAGAGGGATATATGTGTTAATAAATGAAGCCAACAACAGTTATATATCTATAAATTGAACAAGCCACTTGTTCGGGTGATGGATGAGTTAGCCAAAAATGCCGTCTGGCTATCTCTGTGCCCCCCCCCCTCAGGCCATGTTGATGCCACACGTAACGGAAGAGCATGATTAAGAAGGAGTGTCTCGCACAGACAAGGAAGTGAACTCCGCTGGGGAAGAGGAAACCTCTCGAAGACCTCGGTGGACGCCCTCATCTTAACAACCTCAGAAGCCCTATCCATTTGGGACACAAACACCCAACTAAATAGGAATTCCCTACTCAAGGTAAAGGACTTCTGGAAGAACGCTCTTTGAATACCTCATTGCATTATCTCTCTGGTTTGGATTAGCGTGATTTCAACCTGCTAGTCCCGACCATATCTTTCTCTACCATATTGACTTGAGCGTCGAAGTACCTACTTGGGGAACAAATCATCAGGCCTCTGACCTTTCTCCTGGTTACAGATCTTGGTACATGGCTTCGTCCTTCTACCTTGGCCTCGTCTAGTTGGAATGACTATTTGATTGTGTCCTCGATTCGAAACACCTCGAATAGAACAACATTATATTGGCGTCGTTTATGGGATACGTACAAAAATTCATTTCCCAAACCCCTTTCTGCACACTAAAAACAATCATGCTCAAAAATACATCCAACCACTCTAGAGCCCGTTCCCCATCTCGGGAATCCCACTCACTTCGTAGCCCTCCACCTCAGGAGCCCTAGCATCAGATAGCAGTCGGCCCCGCATAGTTCCTCATCGTGTAGCAAAAAGTTGACTGTATCCTCACCATGATGGAGACGTTGGGACAACCGGTGCGTGCAGTAGCCCCCAATCTCAATAGCTGAATCCAGCTCAGTCCGAGATTGATAAGAAGCTCCGAAAGCAAAGAAGTCCATCAACGGGGCACCGACGGGAAGGAACACTGAAATCAGGGACCTACGACAACGATTGGTTGAGCTGGAATGCAGCCAACGTTATGGTCAGTAGCCCACAAAAGAACATGTCTTCGTCCAAGAGATCGTCGACGATCTTCCCACAGTCGAATGGCGACCTCCTCAGTTTGAGAAGTATGATGGGGCTTCAGACCCAAATGACCATATTGAAGGGTACAAAATGATAATGATGTTGCACAACTCCTCCAATGGTCTCATGTATGAGGCCTTCATCACCACCCTCCATGGAGTCGCCAAAACCTGGTGTGCTTCCATTCCGTCGCAGTCTATATCCTCTTGGGATAGTTGGAGACACAGTTCTTGGTGCAGTTCACCGCCAACCAAAAGCATTGGAAGACGTCAACCAACCTCATGCAAGTACGATGGAGGAAAGGAGAAACCTTGAGGGAATACTTGGTGAGGTTCAACGCCAAGGCCCCTCAAATCTGAGCTCTAAACCAGTCGGTAGCTGTGACAGCCATCATGAGCGGGTTGCACTCCTCAATGTTCAGCTTCTCACTACAAAAGAACCCCCCGCCTAACCTGACTACGCTCATGAAGCATGCACAGAAATACATGAACGTCAAGGAAGGCCAAGCACAACAAAGGAGTGAAGAGGACCAACATGATCAAAAGCGGAAGAACCATGGTGAGCACAGATCAAACAAGGACAGCAAGAGACAGGACCGCCGACCTAACCGTAGACCGAGGACCTCGCCGTTGACGTACAGGAACTTTACTCCCCTGAAGACGCTGTGGGCCGAAATATTAATGTAGATCTACAAATGTAGATTCGTCGAGTGGCCCGAAAAGATGAAAACCCAGGGCAACAAGAGGAATCAAGATAGGTATTGTGATTTCCACTGACACCATGGCTACGACCTTTGCCACCACTTGGAAGACCTCGTCCGACATGGATACCTCCATGGGTTCATCAATATCAAAGAGCATAAACCTAGAAAAGAGATACACCACACCGATGAGCCCCCAACCTAAGCTCCCCTGGTCGAGGTCATCGTCATCATCTCAGGCGGGACGACCCTTAAAGGGGGAAACTAGGCGTGGAAGTCCTACTCCAAGGAGCTGGATTGCTAGGACTAAGATGTACTAACGACGATGGGCATTGAGCACTAATGGCGACTGGGGTATACAAACTTAATAAAGAATTTTCTTCAAGCACAAAAGACCAAACACCCACACACAGCCCAGCCAAACTCCAACGGTAGAACTCCACACTGACCAACGATTGCAACGCAATGACAACCTCAACAATGACTCAACCGACCTATAACAGCCCAACAACCATCACAAGAAAGACCCGACCAACCACAAATAGTTAAGGCGAGAACAAGCCCCCAACGGGCACCGTGAGAACGACGTCCCCGCCATACAATGGCAAGAGGGCGGCCATCAAACTCCATGCACCCTCCAGACTCGCAGTCGGAGCAGAGCTAACCGAGGACCACGGCTAGCCCAGTCAAAGAGTGTGAAGCTCTCCAAGACCAGATGCCACCGAGGTCCCCGACAACGTTGAGAGCTTGAAAGCACCTCAGCTAGCATAAGACCAAGGCTACTAAGCCAAAGACCTCGGTCACCAAGAATCAAAACCAAAGACCTTGGCTAGCGTAAGACCGAGAGCACATAGCCAAAGACCTCGGTCATCATAAGACTAAGGCGACGAAGTCGAAGACCTCGGCCAATATGAAAGCAAGTTTACAAAGTCGAAGACCTCGGCCAATATGAAAGCAAGTTTACAAAGTTGAAGACCCTGGCCAACATGAGACCGAGGTCACGAAGTCGAAGACCTCAGCCATCCAACGTCAAGCCCAAGACCTTCACCAACATGAGACCGATACCATAGTGCCAAAGACCCCAGTCACAACGTCAAGTCTGAAAACCCAACTAGCCTAAGAGCAAGTATAGAAGCACGACCTATGGTCTCAATTGACCAACCTAATTCCAAAGCGGAGCAACTTAGAAGAAGAAACAATACAAAATGTGCTCGACTAAAAAACTAAAGTTCCATTACTCAAAAATCTAATAAAAATGATTACAAACCCGACATACTGAGTTGTGTATAAAAAAAAAAAAAAGAAAAGAACATCAATCCGAGCCAACGGTGCTATCGTAGGGTTCACCTCCTCGGGGGTGGCCCGCTGTCATTTGGGGCAGACTGCACAGCTGGCTGTCACAAGTGACCATTTTGTCGCGCCTTCAAGTGCCATCACCACGCCCACAACATGCCATCCGAGGGTCATTGCATGTATTTTGTATGGGGGAATTGCCAATTGCATTATTGTAATTTTGTAGTATGATTTTTCACCTTTTTAATGTTTCTTATTGTCACTCCCCCAAAAACTTAACATACTATTTGAGGGGAAGTAGGTAGTCAAGTGAGTCAATAGCGTGTAAAGGTTAAGTACGAGATCCCCTCGACACTGAATTGCGTGCTTGTGTTTACCATCAATCAATGCAATACAAGTAGCCTTTTGACTAATTTGTGTGCCTTCTTGTTGCCTTTTATGTGTTGTTGCTTGCATTCATAGACTTTCTCAACCCCATTGAGCGCCACGGGGCCTCATTGAATAGCCCCGTGACAGTTGGTATTAGAGCAGGAGCTCCTTTCTAGCCATTCGACCCGCGACGCGAGTGACAACATAAAACATAATAGTGACATTGTGGAGGAGATCGAGCATGGACTCTCCACATCCCATGAGCCCGATGATGCGCTCGCCGATGACATCGGCAAGGACAAAGCACCAAAGCCTAGCAAACGTGAGAAATCCACCAACAAGCATGCCATCGTTGACTTGCGCATGCTACGTTGCGAGGCCACTGTAGGTGAGATGCGAGATTTGGTAGACAAGCTACACCAAAACATGGAGGCCATGGAGAGTACACTGGTGGAAGTGGAAAGCCGCCTAAGCGGAGTTTGTGGATGAGGTCCGCGACATACTCAATGGCACGCTGAAGAAAATCTGCAGCACCATGCACTAACAAGAAGGAAACTCGTCCAACTCGCATTTCCAAGACAAGCTTGACAGCTTTCAAGCCCAACTCGACGAGATGAAGAGAGAGTGGGCAACATGGAGAAGAACCATCTCCACATCAATGGCCACTTAGGCCGAACTGAATGAGATGAAGATGGAATGGGCAGCTTTGAAGTCCGCCCTAAACACCTCCGCTGATGTCTAAGCTCAACTTGAGGAAATCAAAGGCGAGTGCGCCATCATGAAGAGAGCAATTGCCAACCCGGCCAGCACCTCAACCTTGCACACTCCTTCCTACATCAGGATCCGGGAGCCAACTCCCTATTCGGGCACTCGCGATGCATGAGAGCTCGAAAACTTCTTGTGTCAAATGGAACAATACCTTGCTGCAACCAATGTGGTTGATGAAAGGACTCAGGTACGTACAACTACAATGTATTTAACTAACACAACTACATTGTGGTGGCGCAGAAAGTGTGTTGATATAGAACGTGGTATGTGCACCATTCAATCATGGGCCAATTTTAAGCGTGAGTTGAAGAAACAGTTATATCCAGAGAATATGGAGTTTCTTGCCCACCGAAGGATGAAGTCCCTCAAGCACGGTGACTCGTTCCATGAGTATGTGAAGGAATTCTCTGCTCTCACATTAAAAGTCACCGACATGTCAGATAAAGACCTACTATTCAACTTCATGGATGGCCTAAAGCCTTGGGCCGAGCTCGAGCTCCAACGACGCAATACTCAAGACCTTGCCTCTACCATGGCCAAGACCGAACAACTTAGTGAACTGAGATTGTCGGATGACGAAGGAACCAAGCCAGCCAACCCACGTGCTGCACACTTGAGTGGGGGAGATAGACAACCAAGTCCTTCGAAAGAGAAGCAGCCCAATCACAACCAGCCAACACAGTACCAGAAGGGAAAGCATCCACAAAGAGGTCGCGGCTCCGACAACAAAATGTATCAAGGTAGACCAACACGTCCACCTACATGCTACATTTGTGGGGAGGAACACTTGACAAGACATTGCCCGAAGAAGGAGAAGCTAAATGCCCTCATTGCCAAGTTGAGTGATGACGAGCATAGTGATGGGGAGCGGAGTACACGAGCACCAAGAGTGGGTGCCCTACAACTTTTCAATACTATGATGAAGAAAGGGACTACCTCCAAACAACCCGCCTCAGTTAAGAGAGGACTGAGGTATGTTGATGTAACCCTTGGCGGGAGGCCAACTAGAGCCCTAGTTGACACGGGGGCCATTCACAACTTCATATCCATTACGGAGGCCAAGAGACTAAACTTGGCCATCTACAAAGAGCCCGGCTGGCTCAAAGTAGTTAACACAGGTGCCAAACCTACTAAAGGCATGGCTCGACAAGTAAGACTACAACTCGGCACCTGGGATGGAGAGATTGACATCTCCGTTATTCATATGGATGACTTTGATGTTGTCCTTGGAATGGACTTCATGATACAGGCAAAAGCGGCATCAGCGCCTCACCTTGACACTCTGATGATCTTGGACGAGCAGTCACCTTGCATGGTCAACATGACCGCCTCGGCCTGTACCAAGAAGAAGCAAGTCTCAACCTTGCAACTCCAACACCAACCTCAACCTCAAGGGATGGCAAAGAGATCTACAACCACCACCACTATTGCAACCAAAAATGATCGTAGCGACTCCAACAAGAAGTCAGTGCCTGCGTCAGTGCCTACACTGCCACAGCACCAGCAACAGCAGCGGAAGCCACCTTTGCAACAAAAGCCGCTTATGCCCACAACTGATGGGCCCAAGAGAAGACCCAAGGCCAACCTCAACTATAACCGTACCCACTACCTCAATCATCGGGGAGAGCGAGTGTCACCCAAGCAATATAGGAATCACCTTCTCGCCCCGCCTCAAGCCAAACCAGGTATTAGCACGGTGAGCAGCTATCCTTGGGAAAAAATACAGGGGAACCAATACCCAAAAAATCCAAACAATCATTTTGACCCAGCCTTGGCCACCCATTTTCCTACCACCACTGGGAAACGTCCAAAATCCTACCTTGAAGCAGCCAGGCAGGGAACTAACTTAGGGACTAGCCATAGGTTTTCCCACCATCAAGGACATCCACAAGCCATCCACCCAAACTCTTATCCGGGCCTTGGAAGAAACTCTGCCCGTGGAGCAGTTGAAGAACCTTCCTTCACCAACAAGAAGTTCAAGCCACAAGCAGAAGCTGGTCTTCGAGGATGAAGACGGAATTGAGTGGGGGAGAATGTCACAAGTGACCATTTTGTCGCGCCTTCAAGTGCCATCACCACGCCCACAACATGCCAGCCAAGTGTCCAAGTGTGTGTCTTGGGTGGGTCACTGCATGTATTTTGTATGGGGGATTGCCAATGGCATTATTGTAATTTGGTAGTATGATTTTTCACCTTTTTAATGTTTCTTATTGTCACTCCCCCAAAAGCTTAACGTACTCTTTGAGGGGAGGTAGGTAGTCGAGTGAGTCAATAGCGTGTAAAGGTTAAGCACGAGATCCCCTCGACACTAAACTGTGTGCTTGTGCTTACCATCAATCAATGCAATACAAGTAGCCTTTTGACTAATTTGTGTGCCTTCTTGTTGCCTTTTGTGTGTTGTTGCTTGCATTCGTAGGCTTTCTCGACCCCATCGAGCGCTGCACGGGGCTTCGTTGAATAGCCTCGTGACATGGCGGTGCCTTGGCATCAAAGGGACCATACCGCTCCATGGCCATGGTGATTTCAGGGTGCTCGCACATGACCTTCATCTGGTAGCGAGCAAAGCCGGTCTACTAGGAATCCATAGCAAAATTGTCAAGGGAAATCTAGAACTCCTTGGACTCCTTGTACTTGGCAACCACCTCCTCGACGTATAGCAATTTTGCCTCTACCTCCTCAGCCACCTTTCGTGCCTTGCCACAAACCCCCTTGAGCTCACGAGTATGGCTCTTCAAATGTCATAGCTCTTCGTCCCTGACCGTCGTCGTTTGCTTCAGCTCAGCCATCTCCATCTATAGACGGGATGACTCACCCTCCCAAGCCCCGACCATCACACGGAGGGCACGCATCCGGTCAACCAATGTTATCACCGCACAAATAGCCTACAAAGGAAAACACAAGTAATGAGCACGACAAATCACACTAAAGAGAAGAAAAGGCGGTGCAAAGATCCTTACCGCAACAAACTTCTTGATGGCTACACTCTTCAGCACCCCACTTTTGTAGTCGCTAGTGTCCCTACGGATGATGGGCAACAGAATGCCCCTAGCCAGTTGCTCGGGCACACCCTTAGTTTCCAGAGTGTCCTCCGGCTGAACACTCCAACTCGGCCTGTACACCACGGCCACCATCTCCACCAGACCCAAAGATGGGACCTCAAGACTTCTCCGTGGCACGGACCGTGGTGGATATCCATAAGATCCGACGTCCACTATGTCTCCCTCAATCAGCCTTTGCAATTGAGGGTTCGCAACCTTAGGGCAGTGTTACTACTGAGCCCCCTAGCTTGGGCTACCGCCCTCCTCTGCGCAGAAACCTACATGCATCTTGTTCTCTCCTCCTCGTCGACAATTGCCATATCTTCCAAAGAAAACAAGTCAATCAAAGCCGAAAAAATGAAATAAGAAGAAAACACTTACAAAAGCAAGGACGGACCAACCAGGGGCTCCATTATTAGCCCGGCAAGGATCAACATAAAGAATGATGTGTACTCCTACACGTCTACCCTCTCTATCCGCCTGATGGCTATTAACTACTCCCTAAGACAGCGCACGAAGAAGAACCCCTCATTCTAGTGTTTCACCAAGGAAGGGGCTCCGACAAGCACCTTATTATGTTGTCGAGCTGATAAGTAATAATAGCCCTGTTGGTGCTTCTTTAGGCGTAGAAAGTATGTGAACATCGGCAGGGTGATGTCCACATTGTGAATCGAGTAGTAACAAAGGAGGCTAACCAAGTATCCAAAGGAATTAGGCATCAATTGGACTAACTGGACACGGTACCACTTCAGCATCGTTGTGATACCCTCATCAACCTCAGCCCGACTATCAAGCTGTGCTCATAGATGCAAAGTTTCCCCAGTTGAGCCAAAGTAGCCCTCTCATTGATACCAAGGCATCTTAGCTCATACTTCTCAAGAATGCAGTAAAGGACCCTAATTCGGGCCAGGTCTCCGGATGTCAACCTACAAGGTGAATACGCGAAGCGGTTGTCGAACCGCACAGGGGCGTTGAGCCCCTCTTCTGACACAATGTCCACTTCGGCCTCGTTGGTTTCCCGACCTCATCCTCCCGAAGGGCCACGACCTCCTCCGCCATGACACCCTAACCGTCAGGCCCCATGGGCACCAGTCTGACGGGCCGCGAGCGCGATGGCCTCAAGGTGAGACCCCGGCTTGGACTTACTACTCGACGTGCAAGAGCTAGACAAAGAGGAAGAATAAGAAAACAAGAAGGAAGATGAAGACAATCTTACCGAAGATTTACACTATAGGACACCTAAAGCATCAACTGAGGACTAACTATCGCTAACCTCCTATGATCGCTCACTCAAAATGACAAAGTAAAATGACTCGCCACCTCCCCTTTTATAGGGGGACCAACGATCTAGATCATCCCAAATCAACAACGCCGATTTGATGCAACACTTCGCACATGCGTGACCTCGGGAAGATGAAATGACACATCTATTGACTCATATCGGAAATGGTACGAGCATTGAACCGATCAGCCCGCCTAACAAACACGGTCTCACCCTAGGCCAATCAATTAAAAAAAACTAGAGTTCCTCAGCCGAGGACAGCAAAACTCTTCCATGCCCAGCCGTGGCCGAGCACCACACTCCTCAACTTCAGAACTGGGGGAGTGGTGTTCGAGTGATGGATGAGCTGACCAAAGATGCCACATGGCTATCTCTACGCTCCCCCCCCCCCCCCTCAAGCCATGTTGACGCCACGCGTAACGGAAGCACAACTAAGGAGTGTGACCCATATCGGAAATGGTACGAGCATTGAACCGATCAGCCCGCCTAACAAACACAGTCTCACCCTAGGCCAATCAATTAAAAAAAACTAGAGTTCCTCAGCCGAGGACAGCAAAACTCTTCCATGCCCAGCCGTGGCCGAGCACCACACTCCTCAACTTCAGAACTGGGGGAGTGGTGTTCGAGTGATGGATGAGCTGACCAAAGATGCCACATGGCTATCTCTACGCTCCCCCCCCCCTCAAGCCATGTTGACGCCACGCGTAACGGAAGCACAACTAAGGAGTGTCTCGCATGGACAAGGAAGCGAACTCCGCTGGGGAAGAGAAAACCTCCTGAAGACTTTGACGGACACCCTCATCTCGACAACCAAAAATCCCTATTCCTCTCGGACATGGACATCCAACTATAAATAGGTACTCCTCGCTCGAGGTAAGGGGCTTTTGGAAGAACACTCTTTTAATACCTCATTGCATTATCTCTTCGGTTCAAACTAGCGCTATTTCAACGTGCTAGTCCTAGCCATATCTTTTTCTACCCTATTAACTTGAGTGCCAAAGTACATAGGGGTGAGCATTATTCGCTTAAAATCAAAAAACCAAACCAGAAATTTCGGTTTCATTTTTTTTTCAGTTTGGTTTTTTGATTTATGGTTATTTCAGTTTGGTTTTGTAAAATTTTGGTTTCGATTTTCTGGTTTAGAAATTTAGTTAATTGAAAAAATCGAATTAACCAAACTTTATTATCTATTATATATATATATATATATATAAACATATAATACATATATAATATGTATAAAACATATTATATTGTATTATATTATGTATTAAAATATATAATTTATTATATACAATGTATAATATATATATTTAATATATATTAAAATATACACTATAATATGTATTAAAATATATATAATGTTGAAATTCGGTTTTAACCGAAAACCAAACCGAAAATTTCGGTTTCAGTTATTTTCAATTTTAAATATTTTGGTTTTGGTTCAGTTTTTCATTTAAAATTTTGGTTTTAAAAATTTTGGTTTATTCGATTCGGTTTTTAACCAAATAAACCGTTTGCTCACCCCTAGAAGTACCTACCAGAGGAACAACTCCTTATCCCTTTAACCTTTCTCCCGGTTGCATATCTCGGTGCACAGTTTCATCCTTCTACCTCGGTCTTATTCAGTTGATAAGACTATCTAATTGTGTCCTTGATTCAAAAGACTTCGGATCAAAGAACATCACCACTCTAAAGTGAGAATTTTCAATATATACATATAGAACTGATGACGAAATAGCAGAGATGGTCACTCAACATCAGTCGATACACATAGGAGACCGTGTCCATTAGCAAGATGCACGCCTTCTCGCTTGCTATGTAAATAGAAATGGATTTAAACCAACTTTATCATTCAATGGATCTGGTTTGAAAAGTTATCTTAGCTCATGCAACTTTGGGCCCTTATTGGGCTTTCGTGTGCGTGTTATGAATCCAAAAGCAATTTAGGGGTAAATAGTGGGTGAGTAAGATTGTTGTTCAGTCTACTGTGATTCCTCTTGAAGTACAAAATTAGACTAATCGTCAAGTATGCAATTGTTGGCTTGTCGCTCCTCCCTCCCCCTCTACAATTATACCAGTTAGAACTTACTAAGCAATATCCCATCTCTCTTCGTTTGTAACTTCATGCTCATGTGACCCTGTCTGTGTACAATGTGGGCCTGGGTTGTATCATTGATTCACAAAAGGTTCTTGACAAGTCATTCCTGTTTGTTTCATCGACACAAAAGCCTTCTCACGTCCCACTTCTCCCAACGATCTTGCTGGATTAGTGACTCAGGCAGAGAAAGTGACACTTGGCTAAATAGAGGAGGGGCATTTGGATGAGCCGAGGAACCACAACGTATCTGCCCCTAGAGCCATGTGCATTACTGGTAAATTAGTGTCAAGGAAACAACACATCTCACTACAAGCGAGACACGTGGTGAATTTCAGTGAGGTGTCAGCTTACAAGTTGCACAGCTAATTCAGCTTGGCCTAACTAACACCTTATGCAGTAACTGACTTGACTCTTGAGCATTGGAGATCCACCTTGGAAGTTTCCAACTCGTCTAATTCACCAACTTTAGCTTGAGACACATCAGCTTGTCTAGCTCATCAGTTGGGGACAGCATCAACCAATTGAAGTGGTTGATCTCAATGACTTATTGATTTGACCTGTTTATTGAAAGACGAAATATTCAAAGATATAGTAATCAAACCAACTTAAAAACTCCAAACTTTCTTATTAAGTTAATCACCGAAAGACAAAGCAATAAGTCTTTTTTTTTTGGTAGAAGATTAAGCAGCTTATTCATAATTGAAGAAAGAGGGGGTATAATTCCAAAATCAATTAATAAGTCTTGCAATAAGTCATTCAGTTCAGTATAGAGAGAGAACCTCCGTGTTTTAAAGCGAAGAATAAAGCGACCTCTCTCAAATTTGACCCTGCATTATATGATATGCCAGCACAAGTAATGATCCCTACACTTAGGCCTGAGATACAAATGAAGACATTAATATTAAATCGTGGTGGGAAATTTTGGATAGGGCTGAACATAATAATAATCAAATCAAGGAGAAGAGCCCCTTGATTCTATGGAATATACAATTGTTTGTGAAGTTAGAGATTCTCTAGCAAGAATATTGGAAGTCAAAGCCTACTATGTAGGAAATACATCCATAAATATGGTGGAAGATTGGGCTGCTTGGGAGGCCCATAACTTGGCATTCATTGAACTACATAAATATGGGAGGCCCATAATCTCGTGCCTAAAGAAGAAGACCGACTCTCCATGGAGATTGAGATTGAGGACAATTTTGGAAGAATGCTGAAAGATTCGCAAGCATCTGTGTTGCGAAGTGGAATATCTTCATGTCTACAGGGAGGTCAATCAATTTACAAATTGGACGGCTAAGGAAGCTCCATCTCTCATCAGAACGAGTCCCTCTCTCTCTTTCAGGGTGACATTGTAGAGCCGAGCTACCCCTTTCCTATGTAGCTCTTCTTATTTCTACTAAAAATGAAAAAAAAAATATATATATATATATATATATATATAAATGAAGACAAGCCCAAATACGGAGTGAGACGATCTTGGCCCACTCACTCATTACTTAACATATCCATTCAAAATTAGAATCAAGGACATAGTCACATAGAATAGGGGTGCAATATTGAATTCACTTAAGATTTTTATGATTTCAGTACACATGATATGACCATTCAGTCATTCACCAAGTCGGACGGGGCATAGTTGGGCTTTGACATGTGCAGCCCAGCTTAGCTTGGCTTGGCTTTGGACTGGGTCTTACCTCATAACATAACCACATAGACATAGGCCAAATCTGGGCCGGCAGTTAGTTTCCTTACCCTTCTTTTTTCCGGTTTACTGGTAAGAAATAAAAAATAAGGCTGAGAAGTGAGAACGTAAAGAGTAGAAGAAATTCCAAATTACAATATTTGCATTTAATGATTCGTTCTAAGGACCTTTCATAACCCATTTACTTCAATAAGGTGTCAATTGGTTGGTTGATCAGGTTTCCAGTTGATTGTAGTAAAAACTTGAGATCCAATTTCGCCTATACTAGGGTCGGAGACTGTTCAGCCCATCTCAGAATTCTTATCACAAGTGTAGGGAGGTGAAGGGAAGTTCTCTAAAATGTTGCACTAATTTGTGTTTAGAGACCATGATCAATTTTGCAGCAGCAAGAAGCATTCACTCCGGCGGAGGCCTGGCGGAATTTTGGTGACCTTGCTTAAATTCTTTGATCTGAAATCACAGGAAACTCGAATTAATGATACATGTACAATCCTACACAGCCTATGAAAGACATTCAAAGCTGTTAGATATAACAAAAGTGGGAGTTTGCTCCCCCTTTTGGTCAATTCATCCTCTTCTTTTTCATACTAATCTCACATCACTTGTAACCATACATACATCGAGAATATCTTGCATACTTGTATGATATATTTATAGAGAGATATTCTCAATATACAACTAAGAAATTCTTGTATGATATATTTCTCAATATACATTAAATATATCATACTTGTATGATATATTTAGTGTGAGGCACACTCTGCAAGGAATAAATATGATACAGCTAAGAAATTCTTCCAGATAAACCCCTTTTTAATAATAATAATTTTTAAGTTTGGATGGCTTCAATTTACAGAGGTTGTACAAGACATTTAAATGGGTGGTCCTCAACATAAATGTATTGTTTTTCTTATTTCTAGAAAAAATCAAATCAACAAAATAAATAAATAAAACATATTTTCATATCCGCAAGGCTGATTTGGCCTACATTTAGTTTGTTGCACAAACACTGAAATCTCCTATAAACAGTCACAAGTTTCGGCCTTAAAATCTCTTATTGATCGTACCAAACCAAGTTTTAATTGAATGCACTTGAATTCAGAGTATAGATGGAAAAATAAAAATTGGAAAGGTAAATTAATATCTGTTTAATTAAAATCTTAACTACTTGAGTGATGTAAGATGTATGAGAGGAAAATGATGTCTTTGAAGCTCGCAGTAATATTTCAAAAACGCATTTCTGATTTCACACTTGGAAAAAAGAAAAATATTATACCAATCAGCATTTCAACAACTTGACACCTTTAATTGCTGGTTGATAAATTGAAGCCTGGCAGTAATCATATTACACCTAAAAATCTTGTCGGGAGTCAGCAATATTACCCCCTGAATTGAGGTCATTTTTAAGTTTAAAATCATTCTTTGCATTCCACTTTCAACACTTATTTCAGCAAATCAAAGGATCTTAAGACTCTGTTTGGTTTGACAGAAAATAAGAGAATAACAGAAAGTTGAAGAAAAATCCTCCGGGTCCATTTGGTTCATAGTCGGATTCAAAATCAGAATTGGAATCGAAATCCTCCAAAGTTAGAGTTGGAATGGTCTATTCTCATAGTCTGTTTGGTTTAGATAGGAATAAAAATGAAAATTGGAATCAATAAGAATAGAATTTCATTCCTAAGGGAGGAGGGGCGGGGATTGGTGAAATGACCATTCTCTTAAATGGGGGAATGTCATTCCAATAAAAATGAGAATGAGATTCTGATTCCACCCAATCAAACAGTTAAAATCTATATAACCCATTCCGATTCCAATTCCAATTTCAGACCCGTATTCCCATGAAGCAAAAGGGGCCTTAACAACTTTTATGAAATTCCTTTAAGAAGTTTCTGTTTGCATTTTATGTTTATCCCTTTATTTTTCTCTGAAACCTAATTCATCCCAAGTCTTCAAAGATTTTGAAGTCGATGAATAGTGGAGTATAATACTTCAATAGTGGAATATGATGGAATAGATATACGCCAGTTGACAGAAGAAAAGTAATATCTTATCTACACCCCCTGGGGTTTATAACTTGTGTACCTCATTTTAGGATGATAGGGATCCACCAGTCAATGGATCTATACATGGTAGTTAATTGGATATATTATTGAAAAAAAAAAAAAGATGGCTGAGAGGCATCTTATTATGTTTTATATTTAGGCTCTCTGTCTTGATATACTGAATATTTTCCACGTGGCAAACTATGAGGGCTCCAGATCCCCAATCAAGAATACAAGTAGTCTAAGAACATTTGGCATCGTAATGAATCAAAGACTCAAAAGTTCGAAGTTGCATGCAAAGTGGCGGTAGCGTGTAACAAAGTAAAATACATGGACGTTCCAGCTAAGATCTTCTCCAATGGACGGTCTGAATTCACTGAACCATTGTTCCACGTGGCTAAAGACGTTCTAGAAGAACTCCATGCCCACCTTTAAGAGAATCATGTACATACCGTGGTCAAAATTGACAGACAGGAGGAACAGTAAGTGAGATTTTATATGCCATTGAAGAATTTGAATAGCTCAAGGCTTAAAAGCGTGCAAGTGCAACTTCGGTCCACAACTGGTATCCAAGGGGAACTCACAATCTGGCAATCTCAGACCTGGGACTCAGACCAAATGCTTGACTCCTTTTTTTATCTTCCAAAGTCAAAACGCTCGGACGAGGTGTCCAAAGTCCAAACTCTTCAAGGGTAATTCCGTAAACATAAATATCTCTCCCTCCTTTCTTTCTTTTTACTGTTGCTATTTTTTGTGTGTAAATTATGAAAACCTCCCTTGGATTGTCAGACAATCTTAAATAACTTCCCTGTATTTCGACCTTTAAAGAAAATCTAGAAAATGCTGATATATAATGTATTAATTGCATTAAAATACCATATTTACTAATAAAATATCGCTCAACAATAAATTCCATCTATATTTACCTAAAGCCTTTTTTCTACTAAAGCAAAGCAGCTGTTTTCGCCTTGGGTGAGGTAAATGATAATCCACCGTGAAACTTCATCAACGTAGAGAAGGCAATCAGTCAATAATGAAAAACAATGTTTTCAACCCGCTGTTGATCCGGCCGGTTGAATTGTTTCAATCATCATCCGGTTATAATTTTGGATTCGGTTTAGTCAAGATTTATCAGGTGGTCAAAAATTGTTGGTTTGATAAAAAATCATTTGATTGAGCCGATTTGACCATTGATCCATTCAACTCGATGATCAGGTTTGACCCGGTGACTGTTGACCGCTATTTTTTTGTGAAAAATCTCTTTTAGTTTTAAATTGCAATTTTTAATATTTTTTTAAAATAAAATAATTAAAAATTGAATTAAAAAAGATAAACTGTATACATTATTTATTGCTAAAATATATATTTGTACACACATATATTATGCTGATGTGATACGGTCTAAACCATTCAACCCGATCAGTCAAACCGGTGTAACATGTGACCTAGAGACAAAAACAGTTCGACCTCCAGATTGGTTTCTAAAACATTGCTAAAAGAAACTTGTCAAATGGATCGATTGGATATCAACACCAATTTGGTGTTCGGTTACACTCTCCGCCTCTCCCCAAGTTTATCCGATATGCGATACGCCACACGGAGACTGGGAATATCTCTCTTCCTCTCTTTATTACAGGCTTTCGTTTAGGGGAGAGGGGTTGTTGAGGACAAGAGAAGCAATGAAATTCCTGATAGACGTCAGATTACTAGAAAAATATTCTCTACAATACTCTCTCTCTCTCCAAACACTATCCCACCGACAGCTTTTTCTCCCCTGCAATTGTATGGAGTAAGGAGAATTAGAGTGTATGGATGACTTGCTGCCATTGATTAGGCAAACCCTAAAGGAATGGTATCTCTTATCATCCATGAGTCTAACTGGCAACGTTCATCGCCTTCCTCATATTGGAAATCAAGGAAGTCCCTTCCTTGACGGTTTCACCTCCTCTATTCTCGTGGCCCATTTCAGTAAGGACAAAATTGAATGAACATCTTCAATTTTTGCCCTCTTTTGGCTCCAATGGAGATTGCGTCTTTTGTCAGTAGATATAGTAACCTCACCCATCTTTCACACAAGCTCTATTATTATTACAAAGCCATCGTTTTTTCATTTTTGAGTTATGCATCAATGTGGAAAATTAGGAGGATTTTTCTCCTTTGTTTTTTTTTATGACACTCTGGATCTAGTGGTTAGAATGACAATCCATTTTACTGGATGGAGTAGTTGGTGGCTGATGGGCTCAACTGTCTTGATTTACTACGGATACAGCCAGGTTTACCCATTCCATTTTTTTGTCATTGTTTCTGTGTGGAATTCCATCTAGTCACAGTATTCTCTTTCCATAGGGGTTGATCGTCGGGGAGAGAAATAAGAGGGTTTTATCCATCACGGTAGAGGTGTAAATCGGGCTGGTGGGCGGACCATGCTTGCTTCCTTTGAGATACTTCAGAGGTCAGGCCCAGAATGGCCCATAGCACAAGCCTAGGAGGATTTGAGCCGGGCTGGTCTGGGCCAAAGGTCATGAAAGGTATATTTAAAAAAATGAAAAATTTAAAATAAATTAATAAAATATACAAAAAAATATTATAATTTATATAATGAAATTAAAAAAATTACAATACAATTGGAATATATAATTTATATCGGCCATATCATGCTATGCCATGAGCCTGTGCCAACATGGTCCAAGTGCTACAGTGACAGGCCATGCCGGGCTGTGGGCAGCAAGGCCCGATTTACTGCTCTAATGGACAGGTAAAGGTGGAAATGGGGAAGTTTTTGTTAGGATCAAAACCCATGGTAAGTTTATATAGTTTTACCTTTTTTTTTTTTATCTTTTATAGAAATAGCCAACTAGCTGATAGAACTAAACTGACTGACCCAGTTAAATGGTTATAGTTTTGTAATTTTGTCCTAAATAATGATAATTTGGTCTGGACTTGTTCTTGCTGTTCCGAATTGATTTGACCTAAATCAAATATTAGTTGATAATCTTGCAACTTTTGTTATATTTTATGTGATAAATTTCATAAACTCTATATGAGATCTTTTTTTGTTAAAATACTTGTTTTATCAACACCAATTGCATTGAGTCGTTGTTTCCCCTTACTATGCACGGTATTTTACAACTGTTTTAACTCAAAAGAAGGGTTACCAAAAACCTAGGATTTGCACTACACCCCAAACCGAGCCTGAAGTTATATATTATGAAAAACAAAGTTTTAATTGTTATTATTATCAAGTATAATTGAGTCTAATAAGTTCAGATTCAATTGTCCCAATTAATAAATGGGACGGTTCAAAATTAGTACAGCCTGTCGCCCCGAACCAGACCCACCCCATTGACAGCTCTTGCTGAAGGAATGGTTTCGATCTAACACGATAGATTACAACTTAGAGATATTATTTGCTACATAATTAACACGACATATCTCTTCTTTAGATAATCCAAAAGCTGAGCCTGAATGGCTTTTGGTCACCATATATGACACGAAATAGGAGCTGTTAAAGAGTTGTACAGGCATCTCAGCCATTGGGAGGGAATATCTATTTTCGTCCTGCTTAAGAGTTAAAACCTGAAGGAGGGAAAGTAGGAGTGGATGGGTGGAGTTTTATTTTTGATTCAAATACTTTGCTTGATTATTACATCCCAATAACCCATAGAACGGGTCCTCGCTCTTGACTACCAGACATTGGAACAAGGCCCATCTTGTTGATTTCGTTTCATTTATGTGCAACTTCCTGGGCCTGGGCTCAAGCTAAAATGTGGGTATAGTAGTTTACGGCCCATCTATTCGCCACATGCAACAGCATCATGTTCAAAGGATTTGCTGGAGCCTGGAGGCTGGACTTGATCGGCTGGTTGAACGGTTTAAACCAAATTGACCCTATTCGCTTCAATAAACCAATCACTTTCAAAATGATTCAAACCTCCAAATCAGACACGAACGGCGTCAAAGGCAAGAAAGACCCGGACCCAACTCCCAAACATAAATGTGCCCTAGGGTTTAGAAATTGGAGAGACTATTTTCTTCGCATTCAAAGAATCTTCTTAGAAATACGGCAAAAATAGTAATAATAATAAAAAAAAGAATAATCTGATAAACATTTTCCGTGTATATGTTTTTTTTTTTTTTATTGTAAAGGAAATATTTGATGTAAAATTAAAAATTCAATGGCCTAAGTTTATTGGACTTGGTTGATATTTTTTGCCGTGTAGAGATCGCCATAAATAGTAGCCTGAGATGTATTGGGTCCTGATCATCATCTTGATTCTGGTAGTGCCAGTGCTCAATGGGTTAGATTGCAAAGTGACCCCGGAACCATCATGAGCCCCGATGGGCCCACCATTGGTGTAACCAGCCGACCGACGATCTTGAAGATCCAAGGGTTACCGTGTCAGCTTCAGCATGGTCCATGGGACACGTTGTTATTTCTTTGAAAACACATAAACTAGTCAAACGTCTCCTCCTATCCTACTGCCTGCACACTAATACATCGGTCCTAAACGGATTCCAATTTCAAAGAAAGTACTTCCTTAGGTAAGGGCAATTTAATAAGCAAAGAATGTCCACAATCCATTGGTACACGTGACCTGGCGGGGTAGGGTACCGCATCTCATTCATCATCCATCAAACCCCCATATTATTCTGATCAAACGATTCAAAAAGTACGGTGATTGGACTATGATATCCGACTCGTACTTGGACTCGTGTGACTAGATTAGAAATCAGAATCAAGATGGGAATTTGGTTGCTTAAAAATACCTTTACACAGGAAATCAATCAATTAATCAAAAATGCCCTAACCCTAAAAGCTGATACGGGAGGTAATAGGTATGTATGAAGTATGAACCAGAACCACCTCTTCTCTTCAAGTATTTTCGGGTTAAAATTTAAACCGGTTGGAACTGCACTGCTAATAGCCGGTGAACAGCTCCCACAGAGAACGAGAGGGTGACCGGTAATCGGACGTGAAATTGCCCCCTTCCCTTCCACACCCCCATTGAGAGAAACAAAAGTGTTTCTTCCCCGACTCCCGTCTCCTGTTCCCCTCTTTTCTTATATACAATATCGCATGTAAACTGTTTTGTTTTCTTGGTTTCTCTATTCTTCTTCGCTCTCGTTCTCATATTATTTTTTGCTTATTCGTTTCTGTAATGCAATACCAAGCCTGTTCTTAAGCCTTTTTAATTATCTGATTCCCTCGCAAGGTTCCTTCAAAGAGTTTTCGCCTTCTTTTCTCCTTTGTTCATTTGGGTCTTCAGAGCTTCATTCCCAAGAGATTTGTTTCTTCAAACTAAAGACGATCCCCGTTCTTGTCCGTAATGTTTGTTTCTCTTTATATTCTATATTGCTGGGGTTTTCTCCGTTCTCATGAAGTAATCTGTTTTTTTATTTATTTATTTTTTTCAGGTGATCTATAGCGGATGTTCTAATTGAATTCTCTCGGGTTAGATCTGCTCAGTCGGTCAAGTTTCACGGTGAAGTTCGAAGCGATTGTTTTGAGGATTCTCTCAACGAAGGACGTGCGGTTTCTCGGATTTTGATTTAATCCGGGTTCCGTTTTTAACACGAAGCATGATTTGCTAAACAGGATTTTTTTCCAGAGATGAAGAGGTCTAGAGAAGACGTTTACATAGGTTCTCAAGTTAAACGACCCCTCGTTTCTTCTCGAGGGGAAGCGTAAGTCTCTTATCTTATCTTCAATTTCTTGATTTCTGTATTTAAGCACTTCCGTTTAGCTTCCATTCTCTTTAACTGTGGTTATGGCTTGCTGCTGTTCTATATTTTTAAGTTTCGAATTTTGAATAATGAGATTGAACTTTTTCATTATGCGCTGGTTGCTTTGCTGTTAATATTTCATGTTTCTGTTAATCATGTTTCCATTTAAAATTGTTTGAACCTGTAAAGCTTTGCTCTTTTAGATTACTTCTTCTCTATTTTGTTTTTGTTATTTAATTTCGAGAGGAAACTGTAGGGAATTCTTTAAACACTTGCAGATCAGCTTCTCCTGTTAACTTGTTTCAGAGGTTCACCTCCGCTGTGAGCTTTTCTTCTTATCAGAGTTAAACCCAAAATAAAAAAAGAAAAAGAAAATCAAATTTTCTATGAAAATATGACCTGATCTCTTCCTTTACTTCCTTTTTCTATTGGATAAGTTATTCTTAAAGAGAGTTTGTAAATGGTCAAACATTTTTTCATGAATTATGATCTGTTGGAAATTTTACTGAAATTGGAATTCTTTTTTTTGTTTTTTTTTTTCTGTCAATAAAGCTCTGGGCAACCCCAAGTCTCTAGAGGCGGAGTGGGAGGAGGAGGAGGAGGAGGAGAAGGTGCGCAGAAACTAACAACCAATGATGCCCTAGCGTATCTTAAGGCAGTCAAGGACATTTTTCAGGATAAAAGGGAGAAATATGACGAGTTTCTGGAGGTCATGAAAGATTTCAAGGCCCAGAGGTTTGGTCATCATTTCTTTCATATTCTAAGTTTTCCTAGCAATTTGTCCAGATATAATAGGAGCACCTTACTGACTTTTTCCCCTCTCATGTTTTTGTGTTGCTTGCAGAATTGACACTACCGGAGTCATATCAAGGGTGAAAGAATTATTCAAAGGACACAGAGACCTAATACTGGGCTTCAATACCTTCTTGCCGAAGGGGTATGAGATCACCCTCCCACTTGAGGATGAAGTTCCACCAAAGAAGCCTGTTGAGTTTGAAGAAGCTATAAATTTTGTAAACAAAATAAAGGTGAGACTTCTTAAATTGATGATTTTTCAGTTTTTATTTTTGCTTGCTAGGGTGTACATTTAATCGATTCTGTACCTGCAGACACGATTCCAAAATGATGATCATGTGTATAAATCATTCTTAGACATTCTGAACATGTATAGGAAGGAGAATAAGTCCATCACAGAGGTCTATCAGGAGGTATAGTTGCAGTATATTTCATTGTCTTTCCCTTTGGTAATGTTAATGAGTTTGTCTGTTTTTCCTGTCTTCTGTTTTCAGGGAGACTTCCTTCATGGAAACACTTACATTGTTCTCAAATTCTGGGTTCCTTTTCCTTTCAGGTGGCTACTCTTTTCCATGAACATCCTGACTTGCTCAGTGAATTCACCCATTTTCTACCTGATTCCTCAGCAACAGTTCCGACACAGCATGCTCCATCAGGCAGAAATTCTTTTCTCCGTCGTGATGAACGGTGCACTGCCATGCCGGCGTTCCGGCAAATTCATGTTGATAAGGCATCCCTCCTTTTGTCTTTTTTTTTTTTTTTTACTTTTCTTTTTCTTTTTTCTTTCCTTTTTGAATGGGGTTTCTTACAATCATGTGCCAACTGCCAACCTAACATCCTGTTTACCCTGCCCCATTGTCAGAAGGAAAGGACCCATGCTGATCGTGATCTCAGTGTTGACCGCCCTGACATAGAGCATGATAGAGCACTCCTGAAAGGTGATAAGGAGCAGAGAAAACGCATTGAAAAGGAAAAAGAAAGGAAGGAAGAGAGGGACAGAAGAGACCGTGATCGGGATGACAAGGATATCGAGCACGATAGCAGTCGTGACTTCAACAACATGACACGTCTTCCCCACAAACGGAAATCTTCTCGGAGGGGTGAAGATTCCATTGCTGAGCAGATGCACCAAGGTGGGGAAGGTGCTGAAAACTTTGGAATGCACCCCATTTCATCTACTTTTGATGATAAAATCGCCTTGAAAAGTGAGTGCTTAATTATAGTATTCATTAACACACAAATACATTTCTATATAAGACCTCTGGATGTGTTTTGACTTGTTAGGCTAGACCAAGTAAGCATTCCTTTAAGTTACATATTTGAGTCATTTGTTTAGACCAGGATTAACTTTACTCGTAAGCCTAGAATTTAGTATGACTTGAGGATATTTTCACTGTCATGAAATCTTTGGAAATTGTGAGATGGACTTTTTTCAGGATACAAATGATGCAAGTTTTTAGATTAACTGTTCTTTTATGTTTCAAGAACCCAGGAAAGGTTAATACAGGCTAATTGGATTTCTTGAGTTATTGGTAGTATTTACCTAGAGACATGCATCAGGAGATTCATGAGATGACCAGCCAGGCAGCCATGGAGCCATGAAAAGATTTTCAAAAGAAACAGCATACCAGAAAGTTTCATTTACTAATAATTATTAAACTGGGAAAATAATACTAAAAATGGTTTGTAAAATTAAATCTACCAACATACTCATGCAACTTTTTAGTGCATTGAGCCCAATTGACCAATCCAAGCTCAACTCAAGCTTGGATCCAACCCGAGTATGTCAATTTTTAGTTCAAGGTAGGGTTGGGTTAGAAAGTTTGTGCTTGACCACATGCCCGATTTGGGATTGTAAAGAGTTTAGGCCTATTTTTTTAGGTGGAGAGGAGTTTGCTAGAAGGGCTTTCGAAGCTTTTGAAAGAAGTAAGATAGAAAAGAGTCTCAAGAGGGCTGTTATCGGTGAAGGTGGAGAAGCATGGTATGAGGATGGGGACAGACAAGACAAAGCATTCGAAGCTGAAGATTAAGTTGTGGCTTGGGGGGGGGGGGCTTCTTTCTGTTGTATTTTGAGTTGTAAGGTTGAATTGTTCTGCTGACCATTGGGTCAGGTGTTATCTTAACACCTGTCCTGCTGTTTGTAGTCTGCTCTTTTTATTTAATAAAGTTTTCTTTTACCACCAAAAAATACATAAATACAACTAAACTATTCTAGGTTCAGTCTCACAGATAATGCTGGGTTTACTTGCCCACATTGAATATACATTGCAACTGCATGGCTAGATGCTTTTCATAATTTGTATGTTTTATTCTGTCATTGCATGATACTACAGTTGCCCTTTTGTTGAGAAGAGCACTTAATTTTGCATGTTAGGATTAACAAGAGAAGATATGTTTTGTTGGAAATCTCTCTCCCCCTTCTGAGCTTGTCACTCGAAAGTGGTCAGGATTATCTGACCATATATTTATGGTTTTATGCACGCACCTGTCTGGAAGTTCAAACTTTGGTTTTATGTATGCTATTTTATGCACAACTCCCCAATATGCACTTATCCACACTGCTGGTGAGTGCAAAACTTTAATGCTGAACCACTTACCTTTGTGAATAGTAAGATTGACTAATAACCAGTATCAGTATCTTTCCTTCATTTATAAAGTTTATTTTTTATTTACTTAAAAAAAAACCAGTATCAGTATCCTTATATGCTGCAGAACAGCTAGATTGTCTTGGTATGATATCAAAGTCAAAGGTGTTCAAAAAGGTTTTCCCCTTTTCCAACATCTGTTGTCTTTCCAACTTACTAGAGAATAGGTAACTTGTCTGTCCAAATCTGTTCCTTAGTTCTAATTTCATGTGGAACCATTTAGGATGTATCAGAAATAATGCTGTAATTAGACCTGGAAGAAATTGATTGATGGGACAGTAAGCATATTATTGATGTATTATATCACATACTAAATAAAAGGATAGAAATACTGGTTTTTATGCCAAAATCATGTTAGGTGCCTTCCTTTTTCTAGCTAAATATCTGGCATGTTTAAGATGGTAACAACATAGCATAGATGTTAAGGCAAAGCTACCAAGCAGTTGGGTATTAAGTATTGTTTTGCAATCATTAGCTAAGCTTTTGTTGCATCTTTTCAAATGCTATTAATTATGATTTCCTTTTTTTTCTTTTCATTTGCAAGGTTGATTTTCCAAGTTAAATAGCCAAGTTGTTTTCTCAGAGTTATGTTACTGCTTTGAGAATTGATGTAGTTGACTTTGTATTCTTTTATGCATTTAAAGAAACTTCTTGCATCAATGACATGGCAGGTGCATACAGCCAGGAACTTACTTTCTGTGAGAAAGTCAAGGAGAAGTTGCGCAATTCTGATGATTATCAAGAATTCTTGAAATGCCTTCATATTTATAGCACTGAAATAATTACAAGATCTGAACTTCAAAGTCTGGTATGCCACATTTCCCTTACTTCTTATTATTGTAAGAACAGCCAAGCATTTTTAACTAAATCTGGTAATCAATGCTTCTTTGGACTCTTATTCTATTTAGATATTCAACACAAGACTTTTTCCATATTTTATTGTTCATAGAATTTGTTTTCTTTCTTTCATATTTTTTTTTTGAGAGAGAGGGAGCAACGGAGATATCACAGTATAAACATGAACAATTTTTACTATCAAATGTCCAGTTTTGAAGTTATAAATGATCAAAAACATGGATCAAATATTAACATGCATGAGAATCATCTGTCATAGCAATGTAAGTAATGCACTGTGACCCAAATAGTTCTTATAAAAGCTAGCATAAAGACAGTGTTATCATTGGTTAGGATACAATTTGTGGTGAACCTGTCCAGCCGGTGACACAAAGTTTATACTCACCTTTAGTATATTACATATACAAGGAAATACACATCACTATCATTACACAATAAACTTATGCAACATATTTAGTTATAATTATTTTTGGGTTTTAAACATAAGCACTGATAAAAATTCAATGGCTTTCCTTTGTTCTAAGCCACCCCCTCCTTTGAAGTTTGGATCAGCCCAGGCCTGAAGTTGTAAACCTTAGTTTTGATGGGTTCTGTCAGCCTGTATTGAGCTGAGCTGTAGCCAGGCCTAGCTCATATGTGGTGCATAGATTTGGCTGAGCTTGGGCTGGACAGCCCTAAGAATGCTTGCTTAATAAACATGAATACATCATGCAGTGCCCTTGTATCCCTGAGGTATTGCTTATGATTGCAGCTTCAAAGTTCCACCAAGATTGTAATATCAATATTTCAGTAACAAATCCAGTTTGTTATATTATGCTATTTGTCATTGGTCTTGGTTCAGAATTTTCACTCCTTGCAGATTGGTGATTTGCTTGGAAAATATCCAGACCTTATGGATGGGTTTAATGAATTTTTGACTTGTTGTGAGAAGAGAGGAGGTAAGTCTTGATCACTATAATAGTCTGCTTTGGATTTATTTTTTGTTTACATCTATGTTGTTTCTAATTGTGATATTTTCAGCAGATGGATTTCTTGCTGGTGTTATGAGTAAAAGTATGTTATATACCTTCTCATTTCCAATTTTCCATTACCTCTTGAATATGGTTTTCATGCTTTTCATATAAAAAGTTTTTATTAAAAAAAGGCATTATTCATTGATTAGTATAATGAAGATGGATTCAATCCCAAGCAAATGTCTCACAATATTTTAGGTAGTTATGTACACTTTATAATGTCTTATAAAGCTTTTACTCGTTGCAGAATCATTATGGAATGAAGGGAATTTACCTAGACCGGTGAAGGTAGAGGACAGGGACAAAGATAGGGACCGGGAGAAGGATGATAAGGAGAAAGATAGAGATCGTGAAAGGGAGAGGGATAAAGAAAGGGAAAGACTTGACAAAAGTGTATCTGGCCATAAGGTTCCTTCATTTTCGAACAAGGAAAAGTTCATGGCTAAACCCATTTCAGAACTTGATCTTTCTAATTGTCAGCGATGTACTCCCAGTTATAGGCTTTTACCAAAAAATGTAAGCAATTCTTGTACCATTCTCTTGGTTTTTGTTTTTCCATTTTGATCTTCTTTTATGGAATTAGTGTTTAGGTTATGATGACATGCTTTGATGCTTGTCACACTGCAGTATCCTATACCTTTAGCAAGTCAGAGAACAGAACTCGGTGCTCAAGTGTTGAATGATCATTGGGTATCAGTGACTTCAGGAAGTGAAGACTATTCTTTTAAACACATGCGTAAGAACCAGTATGAAGAAAGCCTTTTTAGATGTGAAGATGATAGGTATAAAGATAACCCCCAAATTTTGAGCAATAATTTTTTTTGCATCATATCATCCTGATTTAACTGCATGTGACATGAAGCTGAAATGTATTCCTCTCCTTTTTCTGCTCTTTTTTTTATAAATCAGTTTGCCACTTTCTACTTATGTGATTAGGAAAAGAAAATAGGTAAATGAGTTATGTATGTTACTAGACAAGAACAACTTGTTATCTGATGGTTCTACACTTTGTGCTGCACATGTTAAGGCATAATTGTGAAATTTGATCTCTAATGGAAAATTTGAGCTGTGATTTTGTTTTTTTGCATTGGTTTTGATACGTGCCTTGGGAGAACTCGCCCCTAAAAGCTAGCTGTTAGAGGGAGGGAACCCAAGCACATATATATCACACAACAGTATCCCATACTACCGATGTGGGATATCTCACATTAACATCCCATACTATGTTGGATAAGTGGGATCGTAACATTCCACCATGCTCCGCAGTCCTGACACCCACGCAGGCTGGCTTTGCACTAGTCCACCTAGTCTCTGCTGAACACTGCAATACCGACGTCACTACCTGTGCCGCACGATTGCAACCAGGGGGCTTAGTGTAGGCTCTGATACCATTTGTTACGTGCCTTGGGAGAACTCGCCCCTAAAAGCCTAGCTGTTAGAGGGAGGGAACCCAAGTACATATATACCACACACCAGTATCCCATACTACCGATGTGGGATATCTCACATTAGCATCCCATTACTACAACTTGGGACCAAGGGATCGTAACACTGATGCTATTCTTATTTCATAATATCAGGTTTGAATTGGACATGTTGTTGGAGTCAGTAAATGCAACCACTAAGCGCGTAGAGGAGTTGTTAGACAAGATCAATGACAACACAATTAGACAAGATACCCCAATTCGTATTGAAGATTACTTTACAGGTTTGTATTTGCAATTAAGGATATGGAGTCTTGGCATCTCATTTATGTAATGATATTCAAGCTAACTTTACCTCCATTTTTCCTGCCTACCTTTTCTTGCTCTTCTTTCTTGTAGCTTTAAATCTAAGGTGCATAGAACGTCTATATGGTGACCATGGGTTGGATGTGATGGATGTATTACGGAAGAATGCTCCCCTTGCATTGCCTGTCATATTAACTCGTTTGAAGCAGAAACAGGAGGAGTGGACAAGGTGTCGTGCAGATTTTAATAAAGTGTGGGCTGAAATCTATGCTAAGAACTATCATAAATCACTCGATCACCGAAGTTTCTATTTCAAGCAACAGGATACAAAGAGTTTGAGCACCAAAGGTAAGCCAAATCTTCATATGTTGTATTTAAAAGATTTGGCATTTTAAGTTTGTTTATCTTGACCCCTAGTCTTACTGTGATAAAGTTGGCACTGCTTTTTCTTTTATGATACTTGTCCTTCTATATTATAATTTATGTAAGAGGTGCCTTGTCTATGGAAAAGTAATTCTGTATGTTGGAGTGTGATATTGAAGATTGAATTGTATTGGCACTCTCATGTTTTACAGAGTATTGAGTGTGATGTTTTATATTCTAGTAACTTGTCGCCATAGATAAATTAGTTTTTTAATTTTTCTAGGAGTGAAGTAGTTCGATTGCACCTGTGTCAGCATACTGTTGTTCACATATTCCAATTTGCTTATCAGTTTCTTTTTTTTTTCCTTCTTGTTGTATCTGTTTCTTTGTTTCTTATTTTCTATGCTTTTAAATGCACAGCCTTGTTAGCTGAGATTAAAGAAATCAATGAGAAGAAGCGTAAAGAGGATGATGTTCTTCTTACTATTGCTGCTGGAAACAGAAGGCCTATAATTCCAAATCTGGAATTTGTGTACTCTGATCCTGATATCCATGAAGGTTTATATCACCTAATCAAATATTCATGTGGTGAGGTTTGTACGACCACAGAACAGTTGGATAAAGTTATGAGGATTTGGACAACCTTTTTGGAACCCATCTTGGGTGTCCCTTCTCGACCACATGGTGCAGAAGATACTGAAGATGTTGTAAAAGCTAAGAATAATACTGGAAGAAGTAATGTAGCAAGCATAGGAGAAAGTGATGGAAGTCCTCGTGCTGACGTCGCTGTCACCAATTCAAAGCAGTTGAACCCTGGCAGTAATGGAGATGATAGTGCTGCCCCTGAACAGACAAGTTCTTGCAGGGCAAGGCTGGCAAATGGTGATATTGCAGCCAAAGAAGATGGTTTTGATGAAACAGATCGTATTGCCCGTAGGAATGATACTCAGCAAGGAAAAGTGCAGAACAATTCCTCTATGGCAGATGAAATGTCTGGAGTAAACATACAAGGCACCTCTAGTGAACGGTTGACTGATTCTAATGCATCACTTGCCATTAGAGCAGAACAGAGTCTTAGTAGAACTAATGTGGAAATTACATCAGGTTTGTATTACGGGGTTCAAAGTAAAGCTGCTGTTAATTTTAATAAGTATTACTTGCCCAAGATGTTTGCACATTGTTAGTTATTAGTTATCTATATATGATTTTATTTCTTTTTTTTGTGGTTTTTTAAAATCATTGCTGTGTACTGAGATACATTTCCATTGAAGGGCTTGGCACCACTCCTTCCAGACCTAGTCACACGGCAAATGAGGGTGTACATGAGCCCAAGCTTAGTAATGAAGTTCACCCGTCAGCAGAGGTAAGTGCATTTGCAGTTAGGGGGACTTTATAATTTTCTTTTCACAGCTAAAGGAGAGAAGTTGGTTAAACATACTCTCTCTGTTTATCTTTCTTTTCTTTTCTTTTTTTCTTCACCCATTCACATGCAACATTGTAGAAAAAACTGAAAAAGAAAGTATAAAAAGGCCTTTAGTAAATGATGGCCCCCAGACTGGATATGGTCCTAACCTCTGGTATATTTTTTTGCACAAAGTGGCTTCTCTGAGACTCAACCATATTCTCACACTAATAAAATGGTGTGTTAGGAAAGAAGCTAATACTCTAGGCTAAGATGGATCCAGGGAGCTTAACAAGTTGGCTGGTGACTAAGGTGGGTGTGCATAGTGAAAATCTGTATGGTGATAGTGCTCTGCCTGTATAAAGATTCTTGGGAGGGGTCTTTCTTTGGTTGTTGATTTGCATGTCCCCTCATGTACAAACTACCCGTTCTTTATTAATGTATTGCAGTTATCTTTCTCAAAAAAAAAGTAATAATTTTCTTGGTTATGATTTATGCTATTTTGTTGAACTTCTGTATCAATTCATCTCAGTAGTCCAAGATATTACATATTTAGGGAACTCCCATTTACTTCTCATAATGCTTTTAAAAGCTAATATCTAAAAGCATGGTCTACCAATTTGCTCCTAAGGCTAGTCTTCTAGCATTGAATACTTGTCAGTTCAAGCCAACTGAATGGACATTTAGATTCTATAACAATATATTTATCCAAACAGCATTAGCTTGCTGATTTGGAAAAAATGACTTGGTTTGCAATATTGTCCTACTAATATAGTTTTTTCAATAAGATCCATCAATTTAATTGGACTAGTTTGCAACTAACAACTTGTGGTGTTTTGGTGGTGATGGTTCGGGTCGTCCAGTTTTTCTGATTATATTCAACATTCTTATTGTTCTTTTCTTCTTGGTCATATAGGGTGGTGACAATACAAGACCCCCCATACCAGCTAATGGAGTAATAACAGATGGCTCTAAAGTCCATCGTTGTAATGAAGAATCTGCTGGGCACTTGAAAATTGAAAGAGAAGAGGGTGAGTTATCCCCTAATGGAGATTTTGAAGAAGATAATTTTGTTGGCTACAGAGATGCTGGTATTGATGGAATGCCCAAGGCAAAGGATTCTGCTCCAAGTAGGCAATATCAACCCAGGCATGAAGAAGAGGAAATATGCTGTGGGGAGGCAGGGGAAAATGATGCAGATGCAGATGACGAGGGTGAAGAAAGTGCTCAGAGGTCAACAGAAGACAGTGAGAATGCCTCTGAAGCTGGTGATGTTTCAGGTAGCGAGTCTGGTGATGGCGAGGAGTGCTCCCGTGAAGATCATGAAGAGGAGGAAGATGTGGACCATGATGAGCATGACAATAAAGCTGAAAGTGAAGGGGAGGCTGAGGGGATGGCTGATGCGCATGATGTCGAAGGAGATGGTACCTTATTGCCATATTCAGAACGGTTTTTGTTGACAGTGAAGCCTCTGGCCAAACATGTCCCCTCTGTTCTACATGACAAAGAAAAGAAGGATTGCCGTATTTTTTATGGAAATGATTCCTTCTATGTGCTTTTTAGGCTTCATCAAGTAATATTTTATTTTGAAATATTATGAACTTCCATAAATTACTATTGTATTTCATCAAATTTCTTTTTTAATTTGTTTTTATTTCCTATGCCAGACATTGTATGAGAGAATACAGTCAGCAAAGTTGAATTCATCAACCGCGGAAAAAAAATGGAGAACTTCGAAGGACACAAACCCTCCCGATCTCTATGCCAGGTAATTGTGATTTACAGTTTTAGGTTCTTTCATACTTTAAAATATCCAAACTGCATATTAATTTGGAAATTCTTTCTATTTCCTTTTTTGGTGTGATTTCCAGATTTATGAGTGCATTATACAATCTGCTTGATGGTTCTGCTGATAATACCAAGTTCGAGGATGATTGCCGAGCCATCATTGGAACTCAGTCATATGTGCTTTTTACGTTAGATAAGTTGATATATAAACTTGTCAAACAGGTATGTAACTTGTAAATAATCTTTGCTATTTGCCCGTTAACTTTTATACCAAGATTCTTATTTGTAGCATTTCTCACAGCTTCAAACGGTTGCAAGTGATGAGATGGACAACAAGCTTCTTCATCTATATGCATATGAAAAATCAAGGCAATCTGGGAGATTTATTGATCTGGTTTATCATGAAAATGCTCGTGTTCTTCTTCATGAGGAGAATATATATCGGTTTGAATGTGTAGGTTTTCAGCAAATTTTCCTTTGTATCACCTGAAAAATAGTCCCTACTTTCCTTTGTATCACCTGAAAAATAGTCCCTACTTTCCTTTGTATCACCTGAAAAATAGTTCCTACTTTAGTATGTTCTTCAAAGAAGAAAAGGGTATAAATTAGCATATGGGTATATAAAATAGTTTTGTTTCTTGCAGTCATCCAGTCCAACCCGTTTGTCTATACAGTTGATGGACTATGGGCATGAAAAGCCTGAAGTCACTGCTGTCTCAATGGACCCCAATTTTGCAGCTTATTTGCATAATGACTTCTTGTCAGTTGTTCCTGATAAAAAGGAGATGCATGGTGTATTCTTGGCAAGGTACATAGATGACATCCGAGATTGCTTAGGTCCATTGCTTTTTAGCAAGTTACAATTTATTAATGGTAGTCTGTATTTACAGAAACAAACGGAAAAATGTATGTGGTGATGAACTTTCTGCTACATGTAAAGCTATGGAGGGAGTTACAGTGGTCAATGGTCTGGAGTGTAAGATAGCTTGCAATTCTTCCAAGGTATTCTTCTCTTTTCTATACTTCTAAAACTTTAAGATGCTTTCTATGGGCATTTATAATTATGAAGATGCATTGATTTGATCTTGATGTTTAAACCATTGCTTCTATGGTTGGCAATAATGAAATGTGTATACGGCAGGTCTCCTATGTACTAGATACAGAAGATTTCTTATTTCGCAAGAGGAAAAGGAGATGTTTATCTGTTGGTAGCTCTTCTTGTCATGACCAAGCAAAGACGCCAAATGGTAATGCTGCAAGAGTACAGCGGTTTCACAGATTGTTATCTAGTTCCTAGTATGCCTTGGTGCCAGGTAGATTCTGTATTCAATATTTCCTCCTTTTAGGAAAATAGAACTTAATTGCTCCATGATAAATAATGGATTAATACTGTTCTTTTTCCTTTATCCCCGAGTCTCTTATATAAAAGCCTTGAATTTGGTTTAGTAGAGCTTTTTTTTTCCGGGGCGGGGGGGGGGGGGGAGGAAACACAGAACTTAGAAAACAGAAAGCAAAGAAACACAGAGAGAACTAAAAAAAACACAAATACCAGCTGCAAAGAAACTCGGGAACCATTAAGCTCTCTTTTGGAATGCCGAAACTCGGGAAGTGCATCTCAACTGCAGATATCATTAAGAACAGGCGAGAGGCAACAGGGGAACAGTTAGTAGAGCTGTTAATGCCAGCATTATAAACTTAACGGTATTCAATAATTATGAGGTTATAAATGTGATAAATAGATTTACTATCAAATGCTACATTGATGTATTTCATTGTATTTTTGGGATTGTTATTATTTCATATTTTTCGACAAAATTCTGAGCAACATGTTTTTTATTAGTACAATGTTAAGAAGATAAGATGCATTGAGAAAAACCTTGGGGGACTTGGTTCACTATAATTGCAAACAAGGATTGAAATTCTGCAGCCTGTTTTACACGATGTAAACAAATACCCATGTAGAGGATAATACAAAAACGAGTACTGTTTTCCTCCTTGCATGATTATATTTCGCTGTGGTCATGTTTCAACTTGAATGAATGTCTAAAATTCGCGATTTAATTATGTTTTGTCTTTTTGTCTGTAGGCGTCCTGCTGTTGGACGGTGCCTCCGCGCTGGGGCTGATGATTCTTGCCTACTTTGCTACTGCCAAGCTAAAGGCTTTCCAGAAGGCATGTTTCAGTCGCATTCTGTTATCTCTCATCATCCAAACAACGTGAGAAGGAGGGAAATGGATCGTAAAGTGGTGTAGTGTCCTGTAATTTCATTTTAGTGGCATATTCTGAGCCACTATTCTGTAAATAGGCTTTTTTTTTTAATCTTTGATATAAAACCTGAGAGGTGTATCTTCATTTCATTGGTTCTCATTTTTGTATTTCTTCCCATCACATACGAAAGCTTCCAATTTCTTGTTGCAATTGGTTTAAGATACTCGGGTATTCCACTGACTGTTAACCTACATAATTCGCCCGAGTACACACAATGAAAGAGGGAATTATGTGCCAAATTAATCAGTATGGAATCCTCAAACATCATGGAATCACGGAACAAAGAGCCAGAGGTTTAGAGCTGCAAATGCAAAGGGATTCATCAGATAAAAATTTTGATTCGTTACTTTGTACAATGCCATATAACCCAACAATGAAGCTCGTCGGATAAAAAATTTCATTCGTTAGGGGTGTTCATATAACCGAACCATGATGCTCACTGGTCGGTTAGCAGATCCCAACGGTTTTTGAAAATTACCAAACTGAATTAGTTGTGATCGGTTCAGTTTTTTGGTTTTTTAATTTTTATAATATATTTCAAATACAAGTAGGTATATATATTCAGCTTTTCCTGAATATCTTATTAGTGTATGCATATTATAATCATTCCATTGAGAGAGAAATCAATTTCTGATCTGAATTGATTCAGAACAAGCAAGAACTGGAAATTATTAATTGGAAGAAACCAGAACCATTACAATCAGTTAGGTCGGATCAGGTCCATCGGTAGACCCAACCCATTGACAGCCCTAATCTAAAAGTGGTAATCAATCAGTTGGGTTTTAAATTGGGGGGGGGGGGGGGGTTCCAATATTATGTATTCCTATCATCATAAATTTTTCCTTATTCATACTCGGAATGTTTTACTGTTCAGGGTTTGCCACCAAACGTGCCCAAATCAATTCCCCTTCCCCTTCATGGAATTTCTCAGTTGTTAATGTCATAATAAACACGAATTCTAGCAAACGAGAGTATAATACGTCGCAATACAGGAATTATGAGACCTATGAAGTGCAAAACAAAATTAGGCTGGGGATTACCAGGGTTGCTTACCAACGTTCTCGTCTCCTCGGGAGTTCTAATCTGTTTTCGAGAAATGCAAGCAGGTAAAGCTGGCTTTATGCATCACTCATGAGTCATGATTAGACCTGTTCATGGCTGGGCTTCGGCCCTGACTTTCCACTGTATTAGGCTCGGGCTTCAGGCCGGATTCATTTAAATTTTGACAAAAGCTAAGCCCGAGTCTAACCCATAAACAAGTCCGTTCAAGACTTCTGCACGGTCTCCCTGTCACCTCTCTCTTTACCCAGGTAAGTGTTAGCATATAACAACGCTGAAAGCATGCTTACCCATCGAAATTAAAACGAACTAGGCCTTTGTATCACCACTTTAACTATTGAATTATCCTTCAACCACAGAAAACCATAAAAATCCAGATTGAAAGAAAAGGGGTAATTTGAAGGGGGGAGATTCCCAATTCATGCTGAGATGTGCATGGGGATGCTCTTTATGGGGCGCAGATGTGATCTCAACGCCATACCGCCCACGGGTAAGTTGTTTATCCATGTTGTGAGAAGGTATCAGTTAGCCAGATAATTGATACTTTTTAAATATTCTATTTTCCGTAGGATATATCAAAAAATGAACAAGGGTATTGTGGTCAATTTATCGATTGACCAACACCAAGTCACCAACTTACCTCAGCTAAATACGGCAAGGCCAAAGAGCTTTTTGGAACTTTTGTACAGTTTGGGTCGGACGACACTGCTTCTGCGTTCTGCACGTCACAAGCATGGTGGAACTTTTGCATAAGCATTGACCATTAAAGTATTAACAAACCATGAGATGTCAATCACCTAATGTTAGAAAGAACGTCAGTCCAACTTGATTATATATCACAGTAAGACCTTTTTTTTTCTTTCTTGTTGACCAATTTTACCAGAGGCAACAATCAAGAGGAAAGGTTGAAAGGTTGAGGTATCTAAAAGCCACTCTGGCTGTAGGTAAGCGGCCATTCCAAATGGAGCTGTAGTTTTGGTTTAGGGATATGGTTTTTAAAACCTGATCAGACCAGAAAAACAGGGAACCGGTTAGGTGATCAGTTACGTTTTACCCCAAAACCATTATTTCCTCAAAAACTGTTGATTTGGTCAGCAAATTACTGACCCGGGTGATCAAATGTTCGAACCATTCAACGGTTTGGTCGGTTTCTTTTTTATTTTTTTTATTTTTTTGTCAAAACAAGCCATCCATTCGGTTCGAACAATTGGACCGTTCAACCTAGGAACCGGACCCCTGACCGGTTTGTTGTCTAGTTCAGTTTTAAGAACCATGACCACGGATAAAGTAGCAAAGTTGTTGAATTTCTTTGCACGCGACAGATGTTGGAGGTAGGGCTGCAAGTCAGGTCAGGTTAGGCCGGGTTGAGGCCAACCCTAGCCCAACCCTAAGTTCTAAACCCCAACCCTAACCCTAACCCAACCCAACCCAACCTGAAGTCAATTTCGGCTTGGGTTGGGCCCAACCCAACCTTCTTCCCATCCTTTAAAACCTCACAGAATTTCTCATTTTTAGATCTTAACTCAACTTTCACTGCATATATTAATCCTATGTTTCTTTAGTATTTGTTTATTGACGTTATTTTTTTGTTCTTTTAGTACAAAATTCAGAAAAACAAGTGTTAGAAATGACTATAGTTTATTATGAGTTATGACTTATGATAGATCTTTCTTGGGCGGCAAACAACATAGAGGAGATGAAGAATAAAATTTTCATAAAAATAAAATAATGTTATTAAGGTTTTAGTTTTTCTGATTAGGATTAAGTGAAGTGATTATCTTGAAAGAAATACATGATACTATGTGGTGGGGGCTATACAAATATCATGCATCTAAACAAATCAATGTATGTTATATATTACATATAACATATATTTATATATGACATGTACTATAAAGTCGGGTTCGGGTTGGGTTGGATTAGCTAAGGGGTCAACCCTAACCCTAACCTAAACATCAACCCAACCCAACTTTTTTGGGTTGGATTAGGGTTGTGTTCGGGCCAACCCGGCCCAAGTTGCAGCCTCAGTTGGAGGCTTTGATTCAGTTGTTTCACCACAAGGCAGGGCTATAGACTATCGTAGCAAATGTGGGTTGAAGCCCAAGGGTTCTACTAGAGACTACTACTTTGTATTTTCATTCAACCCCAAACTCTTCTTATGTGGCAGGTTCAAGCGATGATGAAACCACTGCCATGTTTTTCCTTCTAATTCTCTACCCATAACCCATGCCACATAGTCGTTCTAACTTCTAAGGGATATTCGGTCTTAAGACTAAAAATAGAAAGTCAGAAACAAAACTGAACAAACGAGTTTTACTTGTTGGTTTTGCTTATTATATACCATGATAACTGAGGGTGGATTCAAACCGAGCCAAATACTTAGCTATTCGAGCTCAACTCATAGGAGTAGTATCAGGCTCAAGCTCGATTCGAGCTAGAGACTTGAGGTTGAGCTTAGCTCGGTTCATATCTCACAAGTTCTAGCTCGGCTCGGTTCAAGCTCGACTATAATCTTTTTTTTTGGAAAATAAAAATTATATGTATAAAATTATTTTTTATTTTTTAGACAAAAAACTCAGAATTATAAAAATTATTTAATACTATACATGAAAAATAAAACTATTATATTGATAAAATAATAATAATAATAATAAAACTATTATTATTGTTATTATTATTATTATTATTATTATTATTATTATTATTATTATTATTATTATTATTATTATTATTATTATGTGTGTATGTATATAATAAAAATTATTTATTTAATACTAGGCTCATGAGCCTCACAAGTTGAGCTTCATTGGGCTCAAGCTAGACTCAATTAGCAAACGAGCCTATATATCAGGCTCAAATTCGGCTCAAAGCTCGGTTTAGACCGAGCTAAGACAAGCTCGAATAGTTCGTGAAAGGCTCAGCTCATGGCCACCCCTAGTGATCACTATGGATGATTGGTTGGCAGCTCCATTCTTTGAGTAATGTAAATGTAAATATGTTGCGATTTCAACCATTTGATTAAATTAACTCTTTATATATATAACTAGTGGGGACCCGTGCAATGCATGAGAGTTGTTAAGCAAAAATTAAACAATAGAAATACATAGGAGTATATAATTGTTTTATATTTTAACTTTTTAATAACCAATCCGATCGAACTTGACTCGAGTTGGTCGATTTTCTAGTATTTCCGATCGGCTTTGGTTTAGTTAATAAATAGTGTAATCTCAAATAATAGTTTAACCTCTAATAAATATTAATCGATAAATTATAAAAAATACATAATTACTAAAAATGTATTTATAACAAAAATACAAAAAAAAATACGATAAATTAAATTTCAAAAGTTAAACAATAGTTGTTTAATGTCCAATAATTATTAACAATTTAATGTTAAATAAAAAACATAAATAGATTTATAAATAATTATTGAAAACATATTTATCAAAAAATACAATAAATAATTACTGAAAATAAGGTAAATATTAATTTTAGTATATATAAATATATATATATATATGAATTACTGAAATTAAATTAAATATTAATTTTAGTATAGATAAAAATATATGAATATACACTATTATTGTAAAATCATTACTAATGAATATTATTTTTTTGAAAGTTGTTTTCTATATATATTAATTGATATTAGTGGAATTAGTTATTTACAATATTATTTAGTTATTTAAATTTTAAATAAATTTTTAAAATATAAACTATTTATAGAACTTAATTTTGAAAAATATTAAATTTTTATTAATATGAAATCTATTATAATTAATTTTCTTCTAAGAATTTTTTTTTTTATTTTTTACAGAATTTCATTATTTTAACTATTTAAAATTTAGTCATGTTAAATATTTCGTTATTTAAACATTTAAATAATATGTAAAATATTTAAATTTTTTTCATTTTTTTCATTTTATTTATTTTAATGTTATTACGTAATATTAAATATTTTGTTATATAATTATTTAGATATTTTTAATGTTTTGTTATTTAAGATGCTTAGTTATTGAAATATTTAAATAACATTTAAATTTTTAGTGTTAAATTTTATTATTTGAATGACATTTAAATTGAATAATTCATAAAATTATAAATTATATTGTTACTACATAATTTCATGACGATTTTTTGTAAAAATATAGAATTATTAATAATATGAATATTATTAAATCTATTATAATTAATTTTTGTGTTTTGAATAAATATTTTAAAGTCAAAATATAATTTTGCTATAATATTTAAATAATTCAAAAAATTTTTAATTGAAACTTTTTTTAGATAGATGTAGATAAAATTGGGGGAGAGGATAAATAGGAATCAGAGATAGTTTAGGAGGGAATCTCTCTACTAAATTAGAGATAATTTAAGGGATAGATAGGAATTAGAGACAATTTAGGAGAAAATGGGGAAAAGTGGTACCACTTGGCTAAACAATAGGAAATCCCTATTTCTTTATGGTTGTTAGCAAGGTTCAAAAACTTGTTACTCGGCCGATAGGTATCGTATTGGGAGCACCACGATATGCCCCTATAGAAAGTGTATCAGAGTTTTGACCAGTTTTGAAAAAAAAAAAAACAATATTGATACTGCCTATGTTATTTCTCTATTGGTTTAATAGGTAGTTATGTAAAATTAAAAAATAAAAAAAAGGGGCTTAGAGCAAAAAGAGAGGCATAATGACATGGACTGTATTGTTATATAGATAGATAGATAGATAGATTTTATTACGGTTACAGGTGCCCACCTGCCCAGACACTGTTGCCTTGAGTTATTCTTCTCTTTCCCCTTAAATATCAATCCGAAATCTGGTGAAAACACGATAGGTCACCTTGTATTGGGGTAGTTAGTTATGTGCGACATTGACCAAATTACTCACCATGAACTACTCAGACCCTGAAGATTCTAACAATCTCCTAGAATTGACTTAACAGTGCACTCGCTGTGGACCGGACAATTTTCATTCATTGAGGAGATGAAATGCTAAGAAAAGTCGAGTGGATACAATATATAATAGCAGGGACACTTTAGGTATATTAAAGGGCCCAATGCTTCTGTCTTTTTTACCACGCGCATTGCATGGGTGTCACTGCTCAAGTTTCTCGCCTCATCTCATTGATTGGAATGGATGTCATTTCTGCTAAGATGTTTCTGCCAAGTTAGCACCATGCAGGCATTTTGCCTTCTCCCTGTTTTTTTTTTTATTTGGTTGAACGTTTTCTACCCATTTCAAACAACACTGAGTACCTAGGGCTCTATCGATGCCACTTTTGAAGAAAACATCATTTTAATATTTGTTGCAATAGCCAATAGGGACCGAGATTACCACTTTGGCCACTGGTTTCCAGGTCAGCGGTTAGACCGTCTGATTCGAACAGATGGTCCATTCCAACTTAAAAAATAAATAGAATAATTAATTAAAATAAAAAATTAATCAAAAACCATTGCCCAGGTCAAAGATATTAATAGTTTGAGCCTTAACAGTTCCCAGGCTGAACGGTCAATCCATCCAGATCAACGGTTTGAAAACAATGACACGGACAACATTTTCTCCTTTTGCATATGCGATGACTAATGATGCCTAAATGGCACTAAATATCAATTTGATATTTGCATAAAACCATGGATAACTTTACCAAATTCCAAGGTGTGGCCATTGCCTAACGGCATTAATACCAAATATAGCCCTAAATATCATCATATCATCCTATCTAGATGTCTGCGATAGATCCATGTACGAGTACTCTTCCTACCACAAGAAAACTGGACCCCCCCCCGGTAAATGGTTTGAAAAAACAAAAAAGAAATTACAAAATTGTAGAAAATATTTATTTGAAATTTGAAACTTGAAACCAAAAACGTGTTATATAGAGGGTACATGCATGATTTGTCTTTCTTAAACAAAGGAAACCGCCATGTCAGCACAACCCATATTATTTTTGCTGATGTTGAAGTAGCATTTATTTTAAAAACAAGTCATACATATTGGCAAACACTCGGGTTTTTGGTTTCAAAAACACAATTTGCTTTGATAGTTTGGTGCAGTGTTTCATTAGCATAGTATTTTTTTATTGATTTCATGAAGCGTATATAATTCTGATAGAGATTCTAATCAATTGGATAAAATCAGTATATCTTTTTTCCATAGAAAAAATATATATAACAAAATAATAAGATAAAGATAAGATTTCTATATCTTTTTTTTATCTTGTATCTAATCTTTGGACCCATATCCATTGAAAGAGCCAAAAAAAAATATTCATATTAAAGCAAACCCCTAAGTCTGTTCATGATGTGCTTTACCTGTCATCAGCAGAAGGTCATCAATCAAATCAGATGTCCATCTCAGGGGCATCTTTGGTTCAAATTGGTTGCTACCTCCCTCATCGTAACTAGTTAAAATGATCTATTCAATCGATCCCAACTAGCTCAGGCTGAAGGAAAGAGGTTTAACAAGGATTAGCGTTGCCAGTGTCAAAACTGACAGTCCACACCTGGAAAGTGGAAACACTACATAACATGCGTAACAGTGTGACACTGATCCAAGCAATAGAGTTTTATGTATATGCAGATGTAATATGATAATTGTGCAGTATGAATAGTCAGACTTACGTGGGTAAAGTTGGCCCAAGGCTGAGGCCCTAGCCCATGCCCTACCAAAACTATCTCAACTCATAATTTGCAGCCTATGCCCACCCAATAAGGTGAAAATAGTTGGTTCTGACTGAGTGCAATCCTACAGCACACAAGAAGTCTGTTAGTGTCGAAACCCTGCAGAAGAAAACCATGGCTAAGAAAACAATGGACAATTCCGCCAGTTTATAAAAGCTGCTAGACCTAATCTCAAAGAAGGATGCCAAAAGGACAGACGTCAATATTACCCCAGAAATGTTTTCATTTACTCAAACTAAGAAAGGCTAATAAAAATGGAGGATTTTCTGCAGTTAGATGGAATATGCAATACATAAGTATGAAAAAGCCTCCACTCTTTGGCAAACAATATGCAGACAGTAGCTTTCCAATTACTTACAAGGTCATCCAGCCATGTTAGATACAAATATTGCTTTATCTTCCACCAGCACCTCAGGCCCAGTAGCCATCATAATAGCTTTAGAAAGACTCAAAAGTTCAATCAACCAATTCCACATAATTCGTGAGCAGACCATGGCATTGGATGATAGCTTGACAGGAACAATATTTATATGGTAACTTCATAGTGGTTCATGAAGTTATCCAGCAAGTTCGCTTATTGGTGGACGGTCCATGACATTTGATGCAACCATTGCATTGTTTTGCAGTACTGGATCAATATCAGGCAATTTGGGGATCTAGAAAAAGAATGATTGTCAGGTGAAGTCAGAAATTCAATAAAGAAGTCTAAATGATCCAACTGTGAAATATTGAAACAATTTTAAGTACTTGACTAGCAAACCTGCTTCCTACACATAAATACATAACTGTAAAATTCTGGTGTTTCCTTCTGGCTGAATGAAATGAAATTTTTCAAAATTTCCAACGTAATTATTTACTATGTATATATTCATTTATTTTATATCAATACTTCATTATGTTTCTTCTATACAAACACTAATAGGCCCTTGTTTAGGACGGTTAATGCCCATCTGTGGAGAAGTCAAATACAAAGTTGGGTAATAGGGCTGATCCAGAGATTGCCCTACCCAGTAGAAGGTTCAGGTCTGCCATAGGATTCCTCCACATGGCTTAATCGGTGGGGTTTTTCCTAGTGAGCTTCTTTGCTTGAACCTGTTAGAAAACCTTTTTCATACTAAAGTAGGAAAATTAACACTACAAACACATAAAGTCATGGATGGATGCAGAGAGATATACATGCATACACGTAATATGTTACAGATAAATTGTACATACCTGAGCCAATAGATCAATTGTTCTTCGTAAGAGGCGAGCTAAATCCCCTTCATCCATTGCACAGTCCATCATAATTTCCCGCCAAGTTAAACCAGAAGCCCAGGCTTCAACCATTCCAGAGAATTGACTATCTAATTCACAAGGTATCTACAAAAACGAAAGCATGGTTATCTTGTTAACTACTTGTATTGCAACTTCTATCAGAACAAGAACGAGTTATTTTTACCTGAATAACTATAGAAGCAAATTAAGTACAGGAAGGACACCGCTCATGCTTTTCAAAAAACAAAAAAAGAAGCAACTTACCTTTACTCCATGCTTTTCTTGAAGCTGCAAAAGGGAGCTCCTTTTCTCATCCAAAATCTTAATGATATTGATTACAGTATTTGAAGGTTCATATATGTAGCTGCAAAATTAAAATTTCAGGCACAAAATGATTTTCAACTTCCATTCATAGTAATACACCTGCATCATTCTACATAGCTATTGCAGTAATCATCTAATTTAGTAACATATACACATGGTAAAAATTAAGGATCCAATTTAATAACATATACACATGGTAGAAATTACGGATTGTAATCAATTTGTAATTTAGAGATTTCATGGACCACTGGCATATTGTACACAAACAGTATAGCAAAACTCTCCTCCCACCACTGCAAGTGATGCTTTGTTCTTCAAATAAGCAATGCAGCTAGATCAAGAGCCTAGTCTCACTTTGAGGAAAGAAAATTTGACCCATCATTTTTTAGCTTATAAGGTTCAGTTGAGCCTGAATATGGCTAGTTTAATAAAAGACTCACCTAATCAGACAGACAGGCAACTAAACCAAAAACGTACTACTCATCAGCCTGGTACAACCCTAGGATCAGGTTACATAAAAACTTGCATCGACAGGACATCCAGACTGCTCAACCAGCAAACCCTTCTCCCAGGTGAGTCCCATCAAAGCAGTGAAATTCAGAAAATTGTATCCAAAATAAAAGCAAAAAAGGAACAAAAAATGCAGCATTATCAAAGAAAGGAGCATATGCTACAATGAGTTTGACTGTTAATTTTGTTTGAAGGGATCAAATACTGATCAAAATTAGCCTTTCTTGATGCTGTAAAGGATTCAACAAGTATATGCTTCCAGAACAGCTATAAAAGTTGTAGAGAAGAACAAGAATAAAAACAAACACATACGCTATGGCCACAACAGCACCAAGGCCAATTGACAGTTATCAGTTCTGAAACCATTTGAAAAAGCCCAGCATAAAGAGCAATTTTATCAAGAAACATTAGAAAATAAATTTTGCAGCAAAATAGTATTCCCCAAGAAATGCAGATTAAAAAAATACACTAATAATGAGCGCAGTAGACACAGGAATATCAGGGAATCTAAAAAAAACATAGAAATACTTCAGTAAAGCCACAGAATATGTGCCTTGATAAGATTGGCATTTTAACATTTTTCAGATTATTATGTACCATCCACTTCCTTTCTTTTGGTGTTTCTTTTTCATTGCCTTGGCATTTTCTGTAAGCTTCTTACACCGACACTTTTTATGGTTTGCTTCCCTTGTGCCTTGCCTGTTTCTGACATGGTTTCATCTCACTAGATTCCTTCTGGCTTAACCCTATTTTATTCTGTTTTGAGTTTTGACTCATTCTTACATTCACAGATGATTATCTTGAGCAATATTTTCACCCAACACTTTTTCAAGAATAACCTCATTTACATGCCCTACTTGTGGAGCCTAATAAGTTGTACAGTAAGATTGTCATGCTTTTCTATTGTGATCTTTTACTAATTGGCTTGTAAAGAGACAAATTTATAGTGCACAGAAAGGGTGTCTCTAAATGGTAAATATAGGAATAGGTGTAGGTAGAAAGTTTATTTTTGCTGAAAATGGTAATTTCTACAAGACTGGCTATGCTCAAATCTACAACTTCTCAGATCCCTAAAAAAATAAAAAGTTAAACAGAAGGCCCAGAACTGAAAATTACAAAAACGCCACTGATTACTCTCACTAATGGAGAACTCAAATATCTCCAAAACTACTAACCAGATCGATAGGGATTCCCCTCTTTGTTTTGGCATGCCCTAGAGAAAGTTTAAATTTTGGGCCCATTGGAACCCCATGGAACCCACAAAACAATCTCCAGATTTCTTTAGGCTTCTCTCTAACTTGGAATTTTGCTTTTTGGCTTATTTTTCTTCTTGTGAAGGTGCACTGCAACTGCCTCTGTACACATGTAGCGCAACTAAAAAACAGTAATTTTCTCATTTTGGTATACTACTATACTTCGCCAGTTTACCTGGAGAAAAATTTTGGCTATCTTTTTATTATTTATTTACCAATCTATTTATTTATTTATCAGTAAATTTTGGCTATCTTATTAAACCATAGAAGTGAGTCGAAAGCAGCATACACACCAAAAATCAAAAATAGAAAGGAATGCACACAATGCAATGAAAAAAAATGGCAATACCTGTTATTTTTCCAAGGACGAACTTTGATTCCATCTGAAACTAGACTACCACAAACTGCAGCAAGTTGTGCAGGCTTTAATTCTAGTAAAATTCTATTCCGGAGCACCATTGCAAGCCAAAGTTCATTTTCTCCTCGAATTGCTGCTGCTGTTTCACCAAGTGGAAATATCATATGTGTATTGATATCCAATGCTCTGGCTTCATGTATAATGTTGCTGATCTGGTAGACATAGATGTTCTCAAAGTCAAAATGCATATGGGCCAAGTAAAATGTACTTTTGGGTGCCTATCATTAGTTGTTTTTTTTAAAAGGTAAAGTAAATTTTATTCATGATGAAAAAATCATACAAGAAAGGGAAGGATCAAGAAATATAAATCCCCAAAGGGACTGATCAAAGCTCCCACAGATTGACAGAATTAAGCATCACAAACATGTTCTGATTACAAAACACAGGGATGGCAGAAAGCCAAGAAGCAAGTCTGGCTACAATACACTGGATCAGCACCTCCAGCTCTTTCCTCTCATTTCTGATAATTCTGTCATTCCTCTCAGACCATATAGAGCTGATAACTGCAGCTGGGATGGCTGTATCTTTTGGATGGCATCATAGTAGAAAGGAACTGTATCTTTTGGATGACATCAAAATAAAAGATAATAATAAACAAAAAGACAAATAAGCATGTCTGTCATGCATGTGAGGAAAAATAGCAAATAATATGGAATATATTTAAGCGAGAGAGAGAGAGGGGGGGGGGGGGGGGGGGGGGGGGGGGGGGGGGGGGGGGGAAGGCAGGTGATACATTTTCCAAGTCCCACTCCAGGAGACAATGAAAATTTAATAACACAAATATCTTTATCTTTCTAACCCCCAAAAAAAAAAGTTAACTTGCAGAATATTTTGCATGTTCCCAAAATTTGAAAAAAAAAAAAAATCAGCAGTGAGCATTGAAGCTGGCATATTGAAACAACTGAAGAATATTTTGCATGTTTCCAAAACTCAGTATTCCAACAGCATTTACACTAACCATTCTTTTCAACCATGCAGTGTAATTTGATGGCATTAAACGTTAAAAGTTTCAAATGCTGCTTATTTCTGTTGGTTTGAGGGGTCAGGATTTAAATTAGCCCCATAAAAAACCACTTTTTTGTTCCAAACCAAAGAAAAGAAAAAAGATAATGGTTCAGACACAAATTTTCCCTTACACTCAGTTTGGAAGAGGTACAAATACAAATATGTAGAGTGCAAAACCTTGTCTTTTGTATTATTTTGTATACATTTGTACTGTACATATTTGTATTTGTACTGTTTCCAAACTGATCCTTAATGACAACAAGGGGGAGTATTAAAAGAGGAGATGCAAAGTCCCATGAACCTATAGATGCAAAAGCACATTAAGAAGAACCAGAAAGAGGTTTCCTCGACATAAACCAAAAAACCAAGAAAAAACAAAAAAAAATCAAAAAAGAGTACTGCATGTATAAGAAGCAATATGTTGGTTGGACACAATAAATTGTATTAATGCAATACAAGGGAATACTTTCTTGAGTAATAAGAGAAGTGCTATAAAAAATATTTGGTTTTTAAAGGAAACAATATTTTATTGATACCTGAAGGAATTCCTTCCAACCAGATGGTTCAATTTGCTCTATTCGAGTAATTAGACGATCTGCTCTAGCTTTCAAACGTTCAATCTTTTCCTTGGAGAAGTTAGTCATATCTATGATCTTTTGATATTCTTTAAAGCCTTCAGTACGTGCAATCTTTTTCTTCAATCGGGAAACCCTATTCCTTTGCTCCTTGTACAGCTCAACAGCATCATGATATGGTTGCGACATTTGCAGCACCTGACAATTGGAGAAAAAAAGGCTAAGCATCTACCATGTAATTGTCTTAAATCTCTTCCAATTGCAACACCAAAGCCAATAAATTAGTAACCAATGCAATGTAATATTGACCCAACAAAATAAATACAAAAGAAAAATTAAAATGAAAATTCCATAATTGCATAGATCCACCTCGTCATCATCTGAAAGGCTGCTAAGGACTGGAACATTTAAACTCCAAGACCATGTATCAAGGGATCCTTCCATGCTCCACAAGCCTCCAAGTTCAGAATTAGCAAGCTTCTCCCACTGTACTTCTTCCTTATCAAGAAGAGCCTTCATAATTTCCCGAGGCAAAGCATCACCCTGAGCTAAAGGAATATTAGGAAAGCCAGTCCTATAAACTGTTTTAACCCACTTCTCTGTAAAGAGATACCAAGAGTTATCTGAACCAAGGGCCACATAATGAGATGGTTTAGCATCAAAGTGTCCTCCAGCATCTCCAGAGTGTAACTCTGTTCTGATGGTAGTTTGCACTAAAGAATCATCAGCACAAATCTGCCATTTAGAGAATGATCAGCAAACTTGGCTATGATCTAACAGGAATGAAATGTGAGAATGAAACATGACAAAAAGGGCAAAACCAAAACCCTAATTAAAACAAAACTTCATGCACAAAGAAGTTCCAACTTTAAAGCAAAATACAGGTTCAATTATCATTTGCATCTAGTAGGGACAAATATATACAACAAGAAACTGCCAACTCTCACCATGCTCTTCATTCTTGAACCAGAAAGGGAATCAACTTTCCCCAGATAAACAGCAGGGACTAAGTGTTGAACCCCATCACTATCTTTATACTGCAGACACACAAAGGGTAAGTGTCCATTTTCCAGCTCCTCCAATAGAGGAGTTAAAGATGCAATTCTCTCTGATTCCATTCTTTGTCGCAGCTCTGTCCGAAGTCGCTTCTCTGCCTGAGAAAGAAATGCAAACATCCTCAAAAGATGATACAAAAAATAAAGGCTGCCAATATTCTAGCAGTTAATTGAGGCAGGATGGGAGTCAATAAGACTGATCTAGATTGGGGCATACCTGGTCTTGGTGTTAATATGCAACTGTTTTCTTTCTACAGACTACAGTACAAGTATGACAGTATCGGTCTTTGGCTTATTTTTTATCTGTCCTCTCCCAGGGCTGTTGGAAAGCATTGGTGTGCCATCCATTTAATGTGAAATCTCTGTTAATGATATAAAATAACAAATCCATATATACATCTTTTGGATTCAACCATCACAAAGTACAGTTTCAGCAAAATGTCTACTTGCCTATGCAAATCTAATAGCACCACATGGAAAGATGCATAAAAACCATAGGTTTGGCTATTCTTCATTTCGTCATTCTTGAGGTTTGTAAGATACAAAGCTCTAAGTTGAATCAAGAGGCAAACTGCACTGGGCCAAGCTCCTGGGTATATACAATTGTCTTTTTTTCCTCTTTTTTTCGCCACATATATATATAAATAAATGTAAAATTCCAGGTCAGCCTAGACCCAGCCCAGGCTAAAACAATCAGCCCTCTTCCTAAAGCTTGACGCATGAGTAAGCATTTGCATGCCTAGATGAAGTAAGGTACCATTTTTGGAAAAAAAAAATTAAAAAAAAATATTATATAAGAAAATGAAAATCTAGATTGTGAAAGAAATAAAATCTAAAAGCCCATTTAACTCAATTGGTTAGAGTGCCATGTTATTAATATGAAGGCTGCATAGTTATAGGTTTAAGTTCTATCAATCTATGTAGGTTAAACTATTTGAACACTTAAAACCATGGTTACAACTTATATATGAAATTACCTGTTAAAATCAAATTTAATAGTAACTCATCAAAACATAAGAAGAAGGCAGGTGAGGCACAATTGGATTTAAGTGAGGAGCACCCGATAAAATGAGTCATCTATAAGCCTAATGCATCAAGCATGCCTTTTAAAACATGAGACAGAGATTGTCAAGACCTGAAAAAAAAATGGACTTATGGAAGTACCCGTAATTCCTCCTGCAGATCAGATATTTCCCTATATGTGATCGCAGAGAGCTGCTTTCGGACCTTCCTATCAACAGCATCATCACTAACTTCTGAAGTTAACACCTCAATCTCTTTCTGTATTTTTGTGAGCTCCTCTTTGGATGCAAGCATGACATTGCTCCCAACATAGTTTCCAAAGCTTTGCTCAACTAGCTTCCTAGCTTCTTCCAACGTTCGTCCCGCTTGAAAATGTTTCATGTCCTCTGATTCCTTCAATCTGCGAGTGATTTTTGCACCCTGTGTGGCACTAACTATATCATTTTCTGAAATACATCAGAAGATATCAGCTCATGATTATGATATATGCACTTACTGCAAGAAGATTCAGAACCATTCCATAAGAAGCAGTAAACTGTGAAACAAGAGGATCCACTCCAGCAAAAAGAAGCTTGCAGCACTCTTCTGCTCCTTCATAGGGAGTCTGAACAAGAACCACATGACCCCTTTCATCAATACCTCGACGTCCAGCACGTCCAGCCATTTGAAGCAGTTCATTTGAACTTAACTGGATTCGTCCAGCTTCACTCCTTTTACTGAGAGATGAAATAACAGCAGTCCTAGCAGGCATGTTAATTCCAGCAGCAAGTGTTTCTGTAGCAAAGACAACCTTAACAAGTCCTTGCTGAAACAGCTCTTCAATAAATGACTTCCACAGGGGTAGACAGCCAGCATGGTGTGCTGCTACACCTTGCAGAAGGCCCTTTATAGCAGTCTCTCTAACTGCATCTGGATGTTGTATATGGAACTTCTTCAAAGCCAGCTGAACTTCGCCCATCTCACACTCATCCAAAAGTTTGCAATCTTCAAGATACTGAACAGCTGCATCACATCCTTTTCTGCTAAAAATAAACCAAATAGCTGGCAGCATATCCCTTGCCCTAAGTTGCCATAAAGTATCTCTAATCTGAGGAACCTGGAAAACAACAATGTTCTTACGTCAGAAATTTGCAATAAAAAAAACGAAAGAACAAAACATGTCAAAATAACCCCAGGATAAGCATTTCACAAATGAAGATAGCCAGCCAAAAAAAGCCAGGAACTAAAAGCAAATCCATACTTGTGAACGGCGGATTGTATTTATGTCATTCTTTGACAGTGCTGACTGTCCATACATATTGATACTTCTGTAATTCTCGCTTTCACGTCTTCTTGAGCTTCTTCTTCTAGATTTATCATCTTTGTAAGGTTCTACTCCAGAAGTAGAAAATTGTAAATAATTGAGTGACAACTTCCTGTTCCAACACATACGAAATCATAAATACTGCTGAGTTCCAAGCAATGGGTTCCAGGACAAAGAAATGGCAAATAAAAATAAGGCCACAGTGATGTGATACGCATTGATTATACTTGATTTCATAGTGCATATAGAGCCACTGGAAAATTAAAATGCACCCACTCTTATTGAACATCTTAAACATGATAACAATGAAAAAATCTATGGCGGTCAAATGTATCTAAATCCATAACCAAGAAGTGAAGTCCTTAATCAGCAACTGTCATTGCAAAACCATGTGCAGCTCCTTATGAAGAGTGTGTTCATACATACATATACATATGCATATGTATGTTTGTGTTATTTCATGTCAAGAACAGTGGTGCAGAGTGATTTGAAGATCTAAGTTTTAATTTTAAACAGAACAATGAAGAATGACCATTGGTGAAGATGGAAAGGTGCCTGTTCTCAGAATCAAGATTCAGTTAAAATATGACATAATTGTAAAATATGCCATACTTATATATGATCTTAGATGCATTAACTGGGTATCTCAGAGTCTCAGACACAATATCATATGTATCAAGGACACTTCATCTTCTGTTATCTGGCCACAAAGACTAGGTTTTCAAGACTGCTATTCAGTCTTGATCACTAAGAGATTTTAGGTTCGATGAGAAGAGAAAGTGAAGAAGATGTAGAAGAAAGAGTGATGGAAGAGCAATAGAACACAGATTTTGAGGAGAAGAACAGAATGTCAATATTCTGCCGCCGCCACTTTAAGTTAATATATATAGGTTATGCTAGTTACATGAAAGGACATATCTGCCCTTGGTGTTTACATCATAACTGCTAACAAATAACAACCAATATAAAACTGAAACTAGAAATAACAGAACAACAAAATAACCACAGCTGTGACTAGATACATTCTACCCTACGGACAGAGTGGTACCACAGCTGTGGGGCCCACATCAATGTTCTCTACACTCCCCCTCAAGTTGGGAGTATATGTTCATCATTCCCAACTTGGATAGATCTGCCTCTAGCTTCTTTCTTGATACGGCTTTAGTAAGAATGTCGGCTAGTTGCATACTGGATGTGATGTAAGGGAGGCATACTTCTTGAGATGAGATCCTCTCTCGCACAAAATGGCGGTCAACTTCAATGTGTTTGGTTCTGTCATGCTGTACTAGATTATGTGCTATATTAATGGCGGCTTGATTATCACAGTACAGCATCAGGGGCTTCCCATACTCAATACCCAACTCCTCAAGTAGAGATCTTAGCCATAGGATTTCAGCCACTCCATTGGCCATGGACCTATATTCTGCTTCAGCACTTGACCGGGAGACCACACTTTGTTTCTTACTTCTCCAGGAGACAAGGTTTCCTCCCACAAGGGCACAATATCCCGAGGTAGACCTTCTGTCATCAACACTCCCAGCCCAATCTGCATCAGTATAAACCTCCACCTTCATGTGATTGTTGTTCTTGAAAAGTATACCCCTACCTGGGCATCTCTTCAAGTAGGCTAAGATTCTTTCTACCGCAAGATGATGTGTGGTTCTAAGAGAATGCATGTACTGGCTGACAACACTAACAGCATAAGTAATATCTGGCCGAGTGAGGCAGAGATATAGGAGCTTTCCTACCAGTTGCTGGAACATAACTATGTCTTCAAGAAGCTCCCCATTCTCGGCACTAATCCTGTGATTCTGTTCAATTGGTGTATCTGTAGGCTTGACACCTAACTTTCCAGTTTCTGCCAACAGGTCTAGGACATATTTCCTCTGAGATATAAAGATCCCCTGTTTGGATCTAGCAACCTCAATACCCAAAAAATACCGGAGTACACCAAGGTCCTTCACCTCAAATTCTTGGTGAAGAAGCTGTTTAAGAGACTCAATCTCATGGCTATCATTCCCTGTGACCACAATATCATCAACATATACTGCCAACAGTGTCAAAGAAGACTCCACCCTCTTGATGAATAGGGTATGATCAGACTGGGCCTGTACATATCCAAACTTCACAAGTGCTAGTCTGAATCTATCAAACCAAGCCCTAGGTGACTGTTTCAAACCATACAAAGCCTTGTTGAGCCGGCAGACCTTCTTACCTACTTCTGCATCATAGAAGCCAGGAGGCAAACACATGTAAACTTCTTCCTGCAGATCTCCATTCTGAAAGGCATTTTTCACGTCCATTTGGTATAAAGGCCAAGTGTGACTTGCTGCAAGGGACAAGAGAACTCAAATAGTAGTCATCTTCGCTACCGGTGCAAATGTCTCCAAGTAATCTATGCCATAAGTCTGTGTAAACCCTCTTGCAACTAACCGAGCTTTATACCTCTCAATAGATCCATCTGCATTATGCTTCACCGTAAATACCCATCTGCACCCAACTGGTTTCTTTCCTTTTGGCAAATCAACTACCTCCCAGGTGTTGTTCTTCAACAGAGCATCCATCTCAACTTGCATTGCATCTTTCCATTCAGGGACAGATAGGCTTCTTGCACTGTTCTAAATAGGGACATTGGAAATGGAGCTAAGGTAGGACCTGTAGGTAGGAGATAGGCGATCATAGGATAAAAAATGGGAAATACAGTGGGCTGTGGATGTGGTACAATGTCGTTTCCCTTTACGGACTGCAATTGGAAGGTCAAGATCATCTGTAGGGGAAGTCTCTGTGGGCTCTGGGACTGAAGTATCTGGACCTGGAGCTGCAGATGAGATTGGAGCTGGTCTGGACTACTGATGATCAGGATCAACCTGCCTGCACCGCCTGTGATAAACCCTCAACTCCTGATCCCTCTGACCACCCTCACCATTGCAGTTCTCATCACCCAATGGAATAGGTAAAGGAACTGCCCCACTCTCACTACTCTCCCCCTGAAGACAAGAACTCAAACCCCCACTCTCACTACTCTCCCCCTGAGGGGCAACCCGAGGATAATAGGGTGTCCCCTCAAAGAAAGTGACATCCATGGAGACAAACTTCCTCCCGGAGATAGAATCATAACAGCAATAACCCTTTTGAGTTTGTGCATAACCAAGGAAGATGCATTTGGAGGCTTTGGGTTCGAACTTGGAGGGATGGGGTCCGAGAAGCTGAACAAAGCAAGTGCAAACGAATGTCTTAAGGGGAATAGAAAACAAGTCCTCACGTGGGTGTAGAAGTGAAAAAGGAGATCGCATATCAAGGACCCTGGAAGGGACCCGATTAATAAGGTATACCGCCGTGAGGATAGCGTCCCCCCAGAAGTGAATAGGGACATTGGAAGTAAACATGAGGCTTCTAGCCACTTCCAAAATGTGCCTATTCTTCCTCTCGGCAACTCCATTCTGCTGAAGTGTATGAGGGCAAGAGCTCTGGTGGATAACCCCATGATGAAGAAGATAAGATGTCAATGATTTAGCAAAGTATTCCTTTGCGTTATCAGATCGGAGAACTTTGATCTTGGCATCAAACTGGGTTAGGATCATTTGGTGAAAATTTTGGGTCAGGGAAGGTACCTCATCTCGTGAACGCATGAGATAAACCCAAGAAAAGCGGGTATGGTCATCAACAAATAACAAAAAATATCTGTACCCACCCATGGAAGGGATATGATAAGGCCCCCAAACGTCAGTATGCACAATATCAAAAGAAATATCACTCCTTTTATTACTCAATAAATAAGGCTTTCTACAATGCTTAGCAAACTCACAACTTTCACATTGTAGCTGAGACAACTCAATAGACTCAAATAAAGTAGGAAACAGACTCTGTAAAGATCGAAAAGACAAATGACCTAATCGGTTATGCCAAAGCATAACCGGACTCACACTCTTAGAAACAAAAGACAACTTCTCTACTGACTCCCCCTGATGAAACCTCTCCCCGAGCAGATAGATCCCATTCGTCTCACGGCCAGTCCCAATCACCTTCTGCGTCTCCAAGTCTTGAAAAACACATCGGTCAGGGAAGAAGGTTACTGAGCAATTCATATCCTTGGTAATACTACTGACTGAAAGAAGGTTAGTATCAAGCTTAGGCACATGCAAAACAGATGATAGGGAGATGGTATCTGAAAGCTTGATGTCACCCTTCCCAGAAATAGGAACTAGGGAGCCATCAATAATAGATACCTTATCCCTACCAGAAGACAAATGGTAAGTAGTAAACAGTGAAGGCAAGCTAGTCATGTGATCAGATGCACCTGAGTCTATTACCCAACAAGGTTCAGTAGTACCTGGAGCTGAGGCATGATAGGCTGAAGCTCGAGTACCTGAATGGGCGAAGGCAGATGTGACAGGGGCTGATGGAGGCTGCGGTGGCTGAGCTGAATTTCCAACCTCCTTTTCTAGCTGTATTAGGGCAGCCCGAACTATAGCTAAGGTCTCCAAAGATGTTCCTTTTGTGCCAGATGAGAATGTTGAATCAGTGTTCATGGCTACATGAGCAGTGCCCTTCTTGTTTCTTAACTTCGCAGGAACCAAGTGGGAATGCAATTTCCAACATGTCTCTTTTGTATGTTTGGGTTTCTTACAATGTTCACATACTACATCCTTCTTGTCTTCCTTCCTCCTGTCCTTCTCTGAATCACCCCCTGATTTGGGTGTAGCCACTACAAAGGCTGATATGGGTTGCATCATAACCTTCCTTCTGGTTTCTTCACTATGTACAAATGAGTAAGTCTGAGAGAGAGTCACATTGTCTCTAGTCAAAATCTGCTGCCTCACAATATCATATTCTGAGTTCAGTCCCGCCAGGAACTCAAACACTCTGTTTGTCTCGATGTGCTTTCTATGGGTCTGAACATCTTTGGGACTCTCCCACTCAAGAATCTCTAAGTGATCAATCTCATGCCACAGGGACTTCAAGGTAGAGAAGTAGACCGATACCGGTTTCTCTCCTTGTTTAAGGGTGTTCACTTCACATTTCAATTCATATTCTCTGGCAACATTAAGGAGTTGGGAGTAAGTTTCTTTCATAACATCCCATATCTCCTTAGCTGTTTTTGCCCGCAAATAATTCCGGCTAATATGAGGCTGCATAGAATTACACAGCCATGTCATAACCAAGTAGTTTTCTTGCATCCACTTGGTATATGTCGGGTCTCCCTTGGAAGGTTCTTTCATATCTCCCAGGAGGTACCCTAATTTACCTCTTCCACCAATAGTCATCATGGCTGATTGGGCCCATTCCAAATAGTTTGATCCATCAAACTTTACAGTCGTAATCTGACCATCCATCTCAGAAATACCACCATAACTGATGTTCCCAAGACTGCCTTCTGCCTGAATTTTAGACTCCATTTCTGTCAAGTCTCAAAACAGTACTTGAATCACCAATCACAATCAAAACAGTATAGGCCTGATCTATATTCTCAGTGTATGTGCACAAAACCGAAGTAATTCTGATCTGAAACCAACTAGCCAACACAGCAGTAACTGTCCGTAGATCTCTAACCCCCTTAGAACTCTGAGAACAGCTTTAAAACAAAACTAATATGCTAGGGAAAGTTAGGGTTTTAATCAATCCTGAAAGGAAGCAATTCAGTCGCACAGTCCAAACTATATAGATGAGCTTTCAGTAGGGTTTTAATCAGTCCTGAAAGGAAGCAATTCAGTCGCACAGTCCAAACTGTATAGATGAGCTTGCAGTAGGGTTAATAAGAAACCCTAGAATCTGATCAGATCTACCAATCAACTTAAGAGTAGCTCTAGGTAGATCACAGAGTTCAGTCAACCACTAGGGCTTGCCGCAGATCACTTTCAAACCCTAGAGTAGAGAAAAACACAGTTCGGTCCAAGGTTTGATGTAAAACCCTAGGAAATCGAAGAGAGAAAGAGCTAGAATGGTTCGGCCTTCCCCTCCAGATAGGTCCAACCTATCTTCTCTGAAAGAACTTCTATTAAAAAGTAACAACTTATAAGGAAAAAATAATTCGCTGCCTTCTAGGGTTACCTGAACCCTAGTCTTCTCTGATCCTTCCTGACCACCAACACTCTGCAACCCTAGCAAGTTTCCAACAGCTGCTAGTACCTCTGGCGATCTCCAAGAATCAGTCTGCGAACTCCTCCTTTTCAGCTTTCAGTCCTAGGAGATTCTCATGTGGTCGACTGGTATTAGACTCACATGAAAAACCCTAACTTGGCTCTGATACCATGTAGGTTTTCAAGACTGCTATTCAGTCTTGATCACTAAGAGATTTTAGGTTCGATGAGAAGAGAAAGTGAAGAAGATGTAGAAGAAAGAGTGATGGAAGAGCAATAGAACACAGATTTTGAGGAGAAGAACAGAATGTCAATATGCCACTTTAAGTTAATATATATAGGTTATGCTAGTTACATGAAAGGACATATCTACTCTTGGTGTTTACATCATAACTACTAACAAATAACAACCAATATAAAACTGAAACTAAAAATAACAGAACAACAAAATAACCACAGCTGTGACTAAATACATTCTACCCTACGGACAGAGTGGTACCATAGCTGTGGGGCCCACATCAATGTTCTCTACAAAGACAACTACCAAAATTCACATAAATACATGTCAGACACATGCCGAAACTTCTAAAGCATAACAATCATATCTTTTGTTTCAATTATTACTAGAATTTTATTCATATAAGATTTTAGATATGCAAATCTCTACATAGAAAAAAGTACATAACTCAATTGTATTAGGAACCAAATTCAGAATATACAAATGAACTTTACTGACATGTCTGTGTTTCAAGTTTTCAAAACTGTTTTAGATATGTCCTTATCCCAAAGGAAATGGCATATAATACTTATTTCATACCTGTAAGCTGCAATAAGTAATATGTTATACAGAACTGGATAATTCACACAAGTACAATGGCATCTGCAATGGTGCATATGATGAATTTGGACAACCAAGCCAAACTCCAGTTTGACTTTTGGACTGATTTATTGACTGGTTATGACATAATCCTACTAGTTTGCTTATGATTATCCTAGCATTATATATAAGATCAGCAGCATTGCTTTAGGTTCACAACAATCAGCTAAATCCAACCAATTTCAAATCAAAACCTCTCTACTATGCCAGCTTGCCAAACCAGCAAGAACTGAAATTGACATGTCATTCAAAGTTAAATCAGCAACCACATACTTTCTAATTCTCATGATTATCCAGGGTTTCTTTTCTCAATATTGAATTTTTATGCTGGAATCTGGGATTTTATCAAAAGTAAGCTGAAGATGTGGTTGTTACAGAAAACCAGAGCACTTTTGCTTGGTATCTTAATTTTCCTCTCAGTCATTTATCTTGTTCCATTTGCTTTATACATCTATAATTATTTGTCACTGTTGTGTGCTTTATTGTTTCTACTTATATTTTTATGAGTAGTAAAATGTGCATTATATCAATCTAGTACCTCCAAAGAAAACACCTTAGTTGTAGAAGTAAGTAAAGTAGATATGTTGAAATTTAGCACAGAAAGTGTTGTTGCCTATGCACCTTTGTAGTGCACACTAGGTCACTGGCATGCATCTGCATTACTATAACATACATAACATTGTTAACATAATGCATGACAGAAGCTAGCAAGGGGGGATAGATAACATGGTCAAAGGATAGAAAAGAAAATGATAAATAGAGCATTTTATACAAATCTGCGCATACACAATAGAGAAGAAAAAGAGAATGTTAAGCTGGAAAACAATCCAATCATTACCATATTTCCTGTCTGTTTTGTTTGAAAATAATTGAAGTTTACTCTTATTCTCCCAATTATAAAACTTCTTAACCTGACCATTTCATTTATAAGCTATACATTAGCAACTAATTTTTTACCCTGTATTGACCATCCCTACTGAAATGCTAGAAAATACAGGTGTTTTTTTGTCCACTTTGAGGAAATTTAAATAACATGGATTCAAACCCAAATTACAGTCTCATAAGCCCTGAAGAAAGGAATGAATTTTTTTTCCACAGGTCTACAATAGAGAATGCAGAGCCTTGACAACTATGATTGGATGGGAATTTTCATCCATGGGATTTGGACCAAAGTACGATATAGAGAAATGCATATTCCCAGGACAACCAATTGACAAGATTCCAGAGTTTGGCTGTAGGCCCAGAGTCTATTCTACCATGGCAGTCAAAATATAAATACCTTTTCAGGTTCCCTCGAAATGATGAGAACCACTATAGAATCATGGGAATTTATGCATGGTTTCATATTAAATTTCCAGCCTCAATTTTTGGGTTTCCTCTTCTTCCCTTCAACTTAGCATAAGTAAAGCTCATTTGAGAAGGAAATATTATTTTATCTATAAACTAGTTATAAGCTATATGCTATACATGTAAACGTGAGATAAGCATCACACATAAATCCCAATTTCATAACAATGACTCAACATACACTTATCATCAAGGGAAGAAGAAGTAACTTTTAAGCTCATTGTTGCCAAAATCCTAGAGATAATAACTTCCTAAGCATTCATGGAAATTGTTATTTTTTTGGTAAATTCATGGAAATTGTTATTGAAGTAGTATCAGGTTTAAGAATTAACATTCATAAAAGTGAAATGTTTGCAGTGGGAGAAGGAAGAGATCTTCAGACTTTGGCGAGCTGTGTTGGGTGCAAAATTGGTAAACTGCCCACAAAATACCTAGGAATGCCTCTAGGGGAGAGATGTACCTCAAAGAAAAATATGGGATCTGGTGGTGGAGAGAATAGACAAGAAGTTGGCTCTTTGGAAGACTAAGTACTTATCAAAAGGAAGGAAGCTGATTCCAATCAAAGGTGTGATTTCCCCCTTACCAACTTACTTACTTTCACTCTTCCCAATTCTTGACGATGCAGCAAAAACAATCAAGAAGAGAATGAGAGATTTTCTATGGAAGGGGTGGAAGGAGGAATACAAAATTCACTTAGTCAACTGGACTAAGGTTTTAAACCAAGGAAAGTTGGGGGCCTAGGGGTCAGGAAATTAAGAAAATTCAACTTGGCATGCCTGGGCAAATGGTATTGGAGATGGAATGAGCAGTCCAAGAGTCTATGGAGAAGAGTGTTTTTAGCTAAATATGGTTTGACCAATTTAGACTGGGACCCAGGAGAATCCAGCTTATCCTATGGGTGCTCAGTTTGGAAAGGCATTCAGAAATCGGCATCTGATTTTAAAAAGGAAATCAAGGTTGAATGGAAGGATTGGTGGTGTGGGGAGTGCCCTCTGAAAGAAAGATTCCCAACACTGTTTGAATTAGCCCAAAATAAGGACAGCCTAGTAGCTGAGATTTACTATCATGGTAGAACTACAGGAGACTGGTGTCCCATTTTCAGAAGAAATATGAATGATTAGGAAATACCACATTGGTTGGAGTTGATGTACACCCTTAGCTCTATCAGACCAGATCTCTCCAGGGCGGATAAAAGGAACTAGCTGGGAGATCACTCAGGGATGTTCTCTGTTAACTCATTTTATAAATGCTTAAACAAAGAGAAGGGAACTTCCTTGAGCAGAGAATTTGGAAGTCAGTTGCTCCTCCTAAAGTTGCTTTTCTATTATGGACTACCACTCTTGGAAAGTGCCTGACAGCAGGCTCACTAGCAAAAAGGGGTTTGGTGGTGGAGCCAAGCAGATGTAGTTTATGCAGGGCAGCTTCAGAAAATGCAGAACATCTTTTCATTCATTGCAAACTTGCTAGCTTGATATGGGGAAAAGCCTTGGGGCTGTTTGAAGTTAACTTTTGTTTCCCAAAAGATCTGATCTCTTTGTTGGAGTGCTGGCAGCTTGAGGGTCTTTCCAAGAGAGGGAAAGTCATGCTGGCAGCTTGAGGGTCTTTCCAAGAGAAGGAAAGTCTTGTGGGAAGTGATCTCAGCAGCAGTAATTTGGTCTATTTGGTTGGAAAAAAAAAATAGGAGAATCTTTGAAAACAAGTGCAATTCGGAGGATACAATTCTAAAAAGCTTATGGGGAAGGATCTATTCTTGGTCCGCAATGCATAGACAGATAAAGGATATACCTTTCAGTTCTTTTTTTTATCATAGAAATCATTTTGTATCTAGATCAGATATGTAATCAGCTTTTGTTTTTCTCTCCCCTGTTTCAATTTCCTGTTGAGCAGGGCTCGTATATCTTTTGCTTCTTTTAATACATTACCAATTTCTCAAAAAAAAAAAAGGATTGAGACAATTGACAGAGGAAGTACCTATTCATGCTGGTTCCTTTCTCATTAAGAAGTGGCAACAAAGAATTCTTCATAGAAAAATGCCAGGTTAATGGAACTGGCCGTTTTGATGATGTCACCAATTCTGTTGTACCATGAATCTGGATAATAAGAAAAAAAACACATTAAAAGAGAATAATAACTAATAATACTAACCAATTGTTCCTTCAAAAATCTTGTAAATCTGACATACCAAAATGCAAATTCAATATTGGCATTGCTAGACACAAACATGAAATAGGCCATAAATGCTACATTAGTAATGGCCCAAACAAGTGCATGGTAAGATATTATGTAACAAATACACCTCAAATTATAAATTTCCACTGTACCAGACACCATAATGTTCGCTGCACATGGCAGAACTTTTATTCATGAGAGTCATTTATCATGTAATACCTGACATGTTAACTGTCATGTTCACTGGTGAAAGTGCTTCTAGGTTGAAGGATGTTAATCATACAATAGTGAGTAGGACTAGAGATGCACTCTCACAATTGCTTTTATATGGGTTCAACATCAATGGTGCGTGTTTTTTTCAGATTGGGGTGCTATGATAATTATACCACCTTACCCATGTAAAAGCATTGGTGTGAGACTGACAGTACAACTGTAATTCTACCCACAAGAGTAGGATTAGTATTTCTCAAGATATATATTATATATTCTTTTTTTCTGTTCATTTATTTTATTTTCTTTTTCTTCAGCAATAGATCATCAGACATAACTCCACCAAGAAATGTCAGTGTTTAGACACTTCAGTAACAGGAACTCGGAAACATTTAAGGAAGACTATTTGAATATCCACAGCATTCTTTGTTTGTTGTTTTCCCATTGCAAAGCTTCTACGATTACCTGAGAACTGAAGGGATGCCATCCAAACAAACTAACAACTTCCAGGACCAAAAATGACCGTTAAATAAGTCATTTATCGTTAGAAATAAAAAGCAACCAAAAGCTCTTTACCAACATATTATTATCATTTGAATGGACTGATGATTCAAACATTCAAACTTATTACCTTGTGAAAGAGCAGGTAACATGAATAACCAGTTACCCTGTTCCATCAAGAGCAAATATCTCATTCCATCAGGTCCAATGATCAGCTCATTTTAACAGTTTAACCAGGGAATATGTAAGGGTTAGCGAAAAGTGGGTTTATAGGAGCACACCCTCCAGGATAGATCCTGGGGAGTTTATGGGGTCTTTTTTTAGCAACAACGTCTATGAGGTCCTTTTCAGGGAACAGTGGTTGGTGTAATGGTAAGATCTTTGACTGACAAGCATCAGAATGCAGGTTCAAGTCTGGAGCATCCCCTTTGTGCCCCCCCCCCAAAAATAAATAAATAAATAAAGCCAAGGTTTAGGTATGTACCCAGTCCACCTCTCCTAAGACCCCAGATTGAATCAACATTTGGTAATGACCTTTTTTATTGTATTGTATTAGTGCATGCAAATGAACTTGCATTTTTTCTGTGCCTCTCAAGTTCCTGTCCTCAATTCTCCTAGAGGGACTCGTATGCTGTATTTTTTTAGCTTCTTACTTTTCTCTGCAATGAAAGTTTTTTGTTATAAAAAAAAAAGGTATGGTGCCCCATTTCATTCCAGATAAGCCAAACAAAGCCTAATCCATATCATGCAAGCACTATTACACTCCCTGAACTGGTATGCAGTTTTATAATCACTACATTGAACCAATACATAGATAATACCTGCCCAATCCAACCAGCCAGCTCATCAGGATTTGCCACTGTTGCTGAAAGGCATATAAGTTGAACCTCTTTTGGACAATAAATCACCTGGACTAATCTTAGTGTAATTAGACTGCTTACTAAGAACTGGGAAAGAAAAGAAAATAAAATGTCAAATAATAACCAGGATTACAAAGTGTGAACATACTATCTCTTCCCAAACTGTACCCCGAGATATGTCACTAAGATAGTGTACTTCATCCAAGACAATAACATCAACATGGAACAATCCGCTTCCTGAAGAAACCATTCCAATACTACAAAAAAGAATAACAGTAAAAAGCCATCTTAACAGTACTATGTCAACATAATGAATGAAATAAACTTTTTGAGAAAGCGACTGCATTTGAATAAATTAACATTATAAACATCAGAATACAAGTAAAGTTGCTGCTACGGTGGCTTTGTGCCACTAAAAAGGGAAAAAGGTCTTATTTCCAGATAATGTAAAGTAAATAGAATCTTGTAAACCTCTAGCCCAAGGTTACATTAACCTGCTCGCAAAGCTCTAGCCTCTAGCACAAAATTGCATTTACTTGCTTGTAAATCTCTAATATAAAACTGCATTGCAATAGAACATTGTAAAAACTTAAAATTTCAGATCCTTTCAACTAATAAGTGTTTATATACTCATTGGTTTTATGACTAATTGTCTTAGCTTACCCAAGAGCTAGATAACTATAAAATACAATCCACTAAGTTGAACTAACTAATAAATTATCAATTCCGATAAGAAACTATTAAAAGATGTACCTCTGATATAGCATATTGCGCAGAATTTCTGTCGTCATAATTAAAACCTGAGCATCTTTGTTAACTGCAGAATCTCCCGTGAGAAGACCAACATTGCTTTCACCAAACGTCTCGCTGAAATGACGGACACATCAAAATGATTTCTCTCAATTCTTTGTGACTCTTAATTTGGCACATCACAAGCTGATTAATTTGAAATACTCTACAGTCTTATGTGCAACGGCTAATTCAACAATTCCGTTTACTGCATACCGGAATTCTCGGTACTTCTGATTGGATAAGGCTTTCAACGGCGTTGTGTAAAAGAGTCTCCTTCCCCTAGCTACTGTGGCTGCTGCTGCAGCTTCTGCAATCAAAGTCTTCCCACTGCTTGTCGGTGCAGAAACCACAACTGATGAGCCTCTCAAAAATGCCTGTATAGCCAACCTCTGCACAAAGTTTATAACACTTATTGGCCTTAAATTTCAAAAACAAAAAGGGGGAAATTAAACATGCTTTGTGGGAATGCAAAAATAGAAGCATGAAACAAGAAAATACCTGAAATTTATCTATTCGGAAGTCGTAAATAGAAGCGAGTTCATCCAAATCGATAATTCCCTCTCCGAACTCTCGGACTTCTGACCGGAGCCTCTCAACTCTCTGCCATTTGTGCTCTTCGAAACGGGGCGACGTCGTTGGGATGGTCGAACTGGCGGTGTCTTCCACTGGTTCGTCTTCATCGGAGACGTCGACAGCGAATTCTTCATGTTCATCTGCGGCTTCGTCGTCTTCGTCATCTTCGTCGTCTGCGTCCGACAGTTGATTATCTACGGGGAAAGATGACCGCAGAGAATTACGGAGTGGAAGAAAGAGAGTTGGACCTGTATTTGATGTGCGAACTGTTTGGGGACAAAGAAACCCTAATTTGCGAGTGCTGTTGTTGTGGGGATGAAGAAAAAGAGTAGCTTTGTGATTGAAAATGAGAGGGAAAAGGTGAGAGAAGTCTGAAGGATAGGAACACAGTGCAAGAGTCCGCATGGCGGGAATACTGCCATGGATTAGCATGCTTCCAGCCTTCCAGACCATATCTTCTACATGGGTAATGAACTTAGACCAGTCCACCCGGTCGATCCACAAAACCCGGGTGAACTCAATGTGGCTACAAATAAACCCATTACCTAAACCTATGAACCCAAATTTGCATTGGGTTTTCCCACAGTACGCGCCCCAATCCCCACTACACATCCTAACCGTGTATTGAAAACATCAAGTCCGGATCTGGTCCTCGTAATGCACGCCTCACACCGTCTTTACAATATGTCTTTACCGTATATTGGGAGCATCTCCCGTTCTTAAGGTGGTATTTGGTAGTGTGTATTAAAATATGGTGTCCTGCTATGTATGGATAGTCCCCATCCACAAGATAGCATGGACGGGGACGGGTTATACACCAATTTATCGTCTACAATATTTTCTCGTTAATATTCTACACTATGGTGTGGACAGTTTGTGGAAAGGTTTCAACGTAATGCACATGTATTACATTTGTGTTACATTGGTCCAATTACTTTAATTTTAATAAATTTTAAACTTTTTATTTTTAATATTTTATCAATAAAATAATAATTTTTAATGTTAATTCTAACACAAATACGATGATTCTCCTTTTCAATTATTTTTTCATTATTTAAATATTAATTTTCAATATTTTTGTCAACAAATAATATTTTTTAATTATTTAAAAAATACAATTGTTATCTAAATATTAATACATTTTTTCAATTTATTTATTTAGAAAAAATAAACATTATTTATGATAGATTATAAATCTCCCATGAAATATATATAAAATACCCACAACACAGTTGCACATCAATAATTTCCCGTATAATGATTATGAGAGATGTTCCTAGTGCTACAGCTGCACATCAATAACATTTCCCGTAAAATGATTCATGACTAACATGCCATGTGCCATTATAGCATCTTGTGAATAATGCATATGAATGGGTCAAAATCCTCTACGGGCTAATGATATCATGAGAAATGATCCTCTACTACTGTATTCCCCAAAATGGACGAGGGGTTTGATTGTTTAAACTTCATATATTGTCATGTCATGTTATATCATGTTCGGTATTGCTGATGAATTATTTCTCCACTATGGGTGAAAAAAACAGTGGATGACAAATCAAAACAATTGACACGGGAACAATGGAATAGATGATCTGGAGTGGGAATACCGAAATTATATATTCGGATTTTTTTAAGGAAAAGGAGAAATTCATGAAGTAGTATCAAGGCATGTAGGAGGGGTTCGGATATGGTCCTTCAATTGCCTCCAAAGGTCAAAGGTCTTGATGTACATATTTTCAATTTTATAATTTAAGTTTTAATTTCTTTAAAAAAAAAGGAAATAAATTCATTACTCGATTCATAAAATCTATGTAAAAATACAAAGTAGGGTGATCAGAACTAATCAGCATCGAGGCCGACGACCCGTAAGCACGCAAGTGTAGAGACAGTTTCTCCAAGCTCGTCATCAATCACGATCAATAATAAAAATCCCAATAAAATATTTGTCAATTCCTTAACCCGTTTCATATATATACATTAATGGGAACTCGTGTGATGTATGGACTTTCTTAAGTGAAAAGTTAAACAATAGAAATATATAGGAGTACATAATTGTTTTATATTTTAATTTTTTAAAATTAATCTGATCGAATTCAATCCGAGTTAGTCGGTTTTTAGTATTTCTGATCAGCTTTGGTTTAGCAAATTTCCAACTTTACCAAGTTAGGTCAGTTTCGATTTGGCTATTAGTAATCAACTAAAACTGAATTGACTCGACCATAGATATATATTAATATTTTATATTTTAAATACAAATTTTAATATGAAAAAGTGGGAAACTCCCATTATTCTTAGTCTAAAATATTTATATCATAAATTTAATTTTTTAATGATACCACTATAATTCATTAAATTTAAATTTAATTTTTAAGTTTAAATCTTTTGAACAAACAAACCAAACTGAAAATAGACCCAAACTAATACACCCGGGTTTGCAAGTTTCTCCAAGCTCATTATCAATCACACTCAATAATAAAAATCCCAATAAAATATTTGTCAATTCTTTAACCCATTTCATATATATACATTAACGGGAACTCGTGTGATGTATGGGCTTTTTTAAGTGAAAGTTAAACAATAGAAATATATAGGAATACATAATTGTTTTATATTTTAATTTTTTAATAATTAATCCGATCGAATTCGATCCGAGTTGGTCGGTTTTTAGTATTTCTGATCAGTCTTGATTTAGCAATTTTCCAACTTGACCAAGTTAGGTCGGTTTCGATTTGGCTATTAGTTATCAACTAAAACTGAACTGACTCGACCATAGATATATATTAATATTTTATATTTTAATATGAAAAAGTGGGAAACTCCCATTATTCATAGTCTAAAATATTTATATCATAAATTTAATTTTTTAATAATACCACTATAATTCATTAAATTTAAATTTAATTTTTAAGTTTGAATCTTGTAAACAAACAAACCAAACTGAAAAAGACCCAAACTGATATAACCCGAGTTTGCAAGTTTTCAGTAGTGGTCAATCATTTTGGGTGACAAATTTTTTACCTAACTAGGTCAATTTGATTCGCGAAATAGCCTACAATCGAATTGAACCAATCCTTGAACACTCTTAATTTCAGCTAAATTAATAGTTTAATCTCTAATAAATAATAATAGTTTAATCTCCTATGACTATTGAAAATTTATAAAAAAAATACAATTAGTAAAAATAAATTTCTAATGAAAATACAATAGATATCTAATAAAATACAATAATTACAAATATACAATAAATATCAATCAATAAATTATAAAAATAATAGTTTAATATATAATAAATATCAATCAATAAATTATAAAAAATACATAATTACCAAAAATAAATTTATAACAAAAATATAATAAATATGATAAATTAAACTTCAAAAGTTAAATAATAGTTGTTTAATCTCTAGTAATTATTGGTACTTTACTGTTAAATAACAAAACAAACATAGATTTATAACTAATTATTGAAAACATATTTATAAAAATATAATAAATAATTACTAAAATAAAATAACCATTAATTTTAGTATATATAATGAATGTACACTATTATTGTAAAATTATTACTAATAAATATTATGATTTGAATTCCATAATTATTAATTGATATAAGTGAAAATAGTTATTTACAAGATTATTTAGTTATTTAAATAATATTGTTATTTAAAATTTTAAAATATTAATTACTTATTGAATTTAATAATCCGTAAAATTATAACTAGTACTATCATTACATAATTGGTCATTAATTTTGTAAAAATAATAAATTATTATTAATATGAAAAATATGAAATCTATTATAATTATTTTTCTACTTTTAATATTTTTTTTAAATTTATTACATAATTTTGTTATTTTAACTATTTAAAATTTAGTCATGTTATGTTTCGTTATTTAAATATTTCAATACTGTGTAAATGATTTAAAAATTTCCATTCATTGAGTCTTATTTATTTTAATGTTATTATGTAATATTAAATATTTTGTTATATAAAAAATTATCTATTTTTAATGTTTTGTTATTTAATATATTTAGTTATTGGGATATTTAAATACTTTTTTTTATTTTTTAATGTTAAATTTTTATTATTTGAATAACATTTAGATTGAATAATTCATATAATTATAATTTATATTGTTACTACATAATTCCATGGTGAATTTTGTAAAAATATGGAACTATTAATAATATGAATATTATTAAATATATTGTAATTATTTTATGTGTTTTGAATAAACATTTTAAAGTTAGTATATAATTTCGTTATAATATTTAAATAATTCTGAAATTTTTTAATTTTAACTTTCTTTAGATGGATGTATATAAGAAGTGGGGGAGATGATAAATAGGAATTATAAACAATTTAGAGAAAGTGGGGGAAAGTGGTACCACTTGGCTAAACATTGAGGCTATGTTTGGTTTGAGGGAAAAAGTAGGGAAAGGTAGGGACAAGTTTTGTAAAGGTTTCCCTACCTTTTCCGTCATTTCCCTACTTTTTTCTTCAAACTAAACACATCCTAAAAGATCAAATCCCTCTCTATTTATGGTTGTTGGAAATAGTTAAGACCATATTATTTTAGTATTAGTTTAATGGGTAATTATGTTGAATTAAGAAATAAAAAATTCAAAAAAATGAAATTAAGAAGGGGGTTTGAAGAAATAAGAGACATAGTGATGTGGACCATCTTGCTATATATATAGAGAGAGAGAGAGAGATAGTTGGCAACAGTAGAAACCTAAAATCGTTACATTCCAATTGAACTCATTATCAACCATCATCTCATGATTAAACTTTAGCAGTAAAGTTTTCAATATAAATGGTTAGTTTTCGTTTGGAAAGAGTACAAGTAGGGTGTAAAATGTAAATACAAATATGTAGATTACATTTTGGTTCATGTAAAATGTAAATGTAAAGTTTGTTTATTTTTGCATTAATAAATTTAATTTTTGTCAAAGAATTTTTAGTTGTAAGAGGTATAAACACGAACCCCAAGACTAGAATATATCCTTTTTACATTGATTAACTTTGAGTCCAAAGGCTTACATCATTTTTCTTTTTCAAATGCATTTTTACCAAACACCAACAAACCGAATCAGAGTGTATATATGCACTAACCTGACATTTGCACCCTTCCCAAACAAATCCTGGTTTTTAAAGCAAGAAAAAGAAGATATGGTGGGAGATGAGAGACAATTATTTACAGAAAAAATTAATAATAATTACAAAATGTTAGGCTTTATTAGTGATTTTAGCTCATCATTGCAGCATCTTCCCTTTACTTATAATAATTAAGAGGCTGTTCTAAAACATGAATGTTTATAAAAGGGTAAATTTGAATAATAGTACCTTGTACTTTGGGACTCCCACTTTAGTATCCAAATTTTAAAATGTGCCACTGTAATACTTGAACCCTCGAAAATTGCCAATTTATAGTTATCACGTGACTTATTTTTTAATGCCAATAATACCACTTTTAATATTTATAAGACAAATTTATCTTGATTGTCTTCCATGGTGATGGCAAGAATTATTCATCTTCTCTGACAACAACGACAGCCAATTGTTATGTATTGAACAACCGAATAAAAGGGATTACAACGACAATGGTCTATATCCCTCTTCTCCAATGACTTTTTTTGTGCAACTTCTTCGACAGGAAGCATTGGTTATTCAACATAAAAACCAGGGCATAAAGATTTATGCTTCTCTTGCTTATCCAAAACTCGAAAGGGTAATTGTGTCATTTCACATGCCACCCAATGTTTTCAAGAATTCGGTACTACAATGACACTTTTGGAAGGTTGGGTATTAAAGTGGGACTAGCCCCAAAGTACAAGGTGCTAATTCTGCAATTTACCCCCAAAAAAGCACATGTCCTTAATTTTGTTTTATTTTCAATGGAAAATCAACTAATGCCTTGGAAACCACCCAAATATTTGTTTTTAAAACAAATTCTATAGTATAGAGATTATATGGTTTATTGAGACTAATATTGAATAATCGAATGAAAGCATGCTTTAGAAACCAATAATATGTATTTGGTTTTTGTTTTGCAAATAGATAACACATACAAAACCAATAACATGTTTTTTGTTCCTATGTATTTTATATTTTGAGAAGCAATCTATTTCCAGACCATATATGTTTTTGATTTGTTTTCTGAACAAATAAACAAACAAGAAAAGCAATTCATGTTGCATAATGCCCCCTAAAAGTATGTTCAGAATCTATTTCCAATTTGGAGGCAGTTTGGTCCAATTCTTATAGCTTGGTTTTGGCTCATTCAGCTGAGTCTGGTTTCTATACGACGTGATCCCCACTTGACTTGGCTTAATTAATTGAGAAAAAAACTTAGCACTGTGTTGAGAGAGAAACGGAAATTTGGAGGGAAAGTTGTTGACAAAATTTATTAAGAAGTTTCCGCTAATTTTCTTTTGTCGTTCATTTTATTGGTTGGTATTAAGTAGAGCTGCAAATGGTATCTGATTGTCTAATTTTGCAAATGGTAATTGAAAGACCAATTCCATGAGCTAGCATATTTTGTTGTCTATTTACATGCTTAATTGTGCATATATCAAAAGACTTTGTAAGATAGTAGAATTCATATGAATACAACTTACAGACCCAGTTACAATTTACAGTATTGCTATGTATCGTGTAGACTCCCATGGCATCACAAAAAATAGTGATGACATTGATATTTCTTCATTTGCTTCATGAAGCCCTCTAAGAAATGCCATCCATTTAGCTTCACCTGGATCCTGTACTTGCACTATACTACCTGCAGCTGCCATCACCCCCTCTTATCATTGTAGAGATGAACATAAGCACTCGCTGCTCGATGAGAATAATAAGAGAAAACACCATCTGTATACAAGGTATAAGGTGACATAGATTGCCCTTTTCTCCTGAATTTGTAAAAATGGGGGATTCTCTAGTGAAACAATGTACATTGTTGTGAGTAGTTTTAACTACCCATATTGGATCAAGACAAATACTTTAATGTATTTTATTGTTTCTGATATCTCATATACATTTCAAGTCCATTTAACCACTTTTCAAATGTGATCATGAATGGGAGGTGCTTTCATAGTAGAGAGACAAAAATTCAATTGTAAACAACACCAATCTGCCCTTTGCAAAAGAGTTGCGGCTTTGATTCCTGCTCTTTTTGGCATAAAACACACAAAACCTATCTTCATTATTTACAAAAAAACAACTTGTCTTTTGTGAATATATTAAATAATCATAGGTTCAAGTTTCACACAAATAATTTTCAATTGATTTGTTTATAAAATAAAGTAACAAAGTAATTTTTAGTTCATTTTATTATAACTATATAAATATTTTGATAAATTTTAGCTTAATTTATTATCCAATTTCAACCCATCAGTCCCTTACAAATCCAATCGATAATATTCCATTTGTTTTTCACTACAAATAAATTAGTTTAGATATAACCATATCTGTTTTCAAACAATTAAACGAATAAATCCATAAGAAACAATAAAATTATGAAGAAACAGTGGAATTCAGAAATCTGGAGTGGTGTGTAGTGTATTTTTTATTATACTTTTTTAAATCTCTCAACTCAGAGTCAAAATATTAGATTTGGTTCAACTATTCAAGTGTACGAACAACCACCATTTAAGAAAGATGACAAGACATTTTTTTAATAGTAATTCGTACTTCTTTGAAATCTTTGAAATGATTAGATTTAACAATTAAAATATTTTAACAATCATAATTTAAAAAATGAAAAGGCATTTAGGTTTTGAAAATATGTTAATCATACTTTAGATGTCTTAACTCAAGGATCTATTTAAAATCTAATTAACTATATGTAAAAATATAAAATATTTAATAATTACATATATATATATATATATATATATATATTCAGGCCCAGACCCGATCGGGCCTGAATAAGCCCCAAGTTCGGATTTCCGGACTGGGATGAAAATCAGAAAATGTGTCGGTTTTAAATTTTAAATTTTGTTCCATGTCGAACCAAACCCGTTGGCATCCATATGGACAATATCCATATCAAACGGGTTTTGGGTGACTCCGTAGTTTAATCAGAATTTAAGGGCATAGTCGTAACTACAGCGTTATATATGCAGATAGGTCCGGGGTTTTACTCAGAGAGAGCGAGCTTCATCATAGCTTGGCGAGCGCATTGCACATTTCAGGGGTTCTCGTTCGTTATCCACTATATCCCTCCATATCTCTCGTCTATTCTCCTTTTTGAGGTTTTATCTCATCTGAATTTAGGGTTTTTGGGAAATCAATTGTTGCGCGCGATTAGTGGAAGCCATGGTTTTGGATTCGATGATGAACGGTTCAGTTACTGCGTTGTCGAAGGATTTGGCAAAGAAAAAGAGGGTAAATAATCAATCTTGGTTTCTCTATAGTTATATATGTTTATGCAATTATAATTGTAATTGCAAGTTCTGCTTTTAGCAATTCTTCCTAATTTTATTTGCTTTTGGTTGTTCAGACCAACAGGACTGCGAAATTGAAGCAATGCAAACTTGATGCCAGACGCGAGCAATGGCTTTCTCAAGGTATGGGATAGATATTTTCTCAATGCATATTCATTCTTTTGTGTAACATGTTTGGAGAGTTCAAAGGTTCTTCTTTCTTTCTCTTTGTTTTGTTCTTCTCATTTTATCTTTCAGATTATACGTTGTGTTTTTATTTTTTATTTAAATAAACATGGACGAGTGGAATTTTAATGCAGTCCAGAACAAGGGATCCAAGGAGGAATCGAATGGTGGAGATGGATCTCCTCCATCCTCGTTGCTTCTGACCGATGACCGGAATTCGTACCTAGAGAATTTGGACACGAGGTCAAGAGGTGAGGAGAACGAAGGATCAAGCTTTCATGACAGCGATTTGGATTATGTGGCAAACGGTCTCACTGGTAGTACCTTGGAAGCTAATGACTCGGGGAAGGATCGTCCTGGTAGCAGCAGCGGATGTTGCTCTGGAAATGTCAGCGAAGAAGAGGAGGATGACTGGGAAGCCGTTGCCGATGCCTTGACGGCAGAAGACAAGCAGCAACACCCGACTACAGAACTTCCAGCTCAACTTGATAGCCCAACTAGATCAACTGCTCCACGTGAATTGGTCAATAAGACCTGTGAAGTGGGCCCTTTAAAACCGCAATCTAAGGAAATGGTCCCTAGGTGTGTGCCGAATGGTCGTGCATGGAGGCCTGATGATGCTTTCCGTCCGCAGAGTCTGCCCAATCTCTCCAAGCAGCATAGTTTTCCCATGTACTCGGACCGGCATTGTGGTCATGGAGCCATCAACTGGGCCTGCCACAATATTATGTCGCAGCCCTCCTCGTGTCCTATCTGCTACGAAGATTTGGATCTTACAGACTCGAGTTTTCTGCCATGTTCATGTGGATTCCGTCTCTGTCTATTCTGTCACAAGAGGATTCTCGAGGCTGATGGGCGTTGTCCCGGTTGCAGGAAGCAGTACGGTCCTATAAACGAGGAGATGGGTGTAAATGGAGGTGCTCTGCCATTACGGTTGGGTCGTTCTTGCAGTATGAATACAAGGTCTTAGGGAGAAATCTTTCTTTTCTTTGAACATGATGTATGCGGGACTTCTCTTTCTTTTCTAGTGTGTCTTGCGTGGTCTGTTCACCAGTAGAATAGAGCTCTGGTTTTCCTCGAGAAAAATGTGAATACAGGATAAGGATGTGAAACACTTCGGGAACTGAACTGGATATTTTATGAGTTCAATTCTTACATTGTATGTTGCATATGCTAATGTAGAAGATTATGTGGGTAGTTGGGTATGTGAATACATAAGGTGGACGGATACTGAAAACATCAAGAATTCTGGTACAATATATTGCTTTGGTTTCCTTTGTGAATATTTGTTGACCTGATATTTGTGATCCTGAACCTCGGATTATCCTTCAACTATAAAAGCATTTGATATAACTATAGTTTTTATTTCACTGATATATGGAGCGTTCAACTGTATTATCATTGATTCTGCTTTTGGGAACTCGTTTTTAAAATGAATGAACTTGCATCTTGTATTGATGAATCTCTTATTTCGTTGTTGGGGATAATTATTTGCTTTATTGTGGCTTTGTGTTCTTACAATGTTTTTCCATGCTCAATTTTTCATCAAATGCTTGTCAGATACTTTGCTTAATATGCTTGTGCAACTTTGTACTTGCAAAAAGTGGTACTTTTGCAATTTGATGCTGGCATGTTGTGCAAGGACTTCAATTTGTTTTTAATAAGCCATATTTAATTCCCGTTGGAATTGTATGGAAGGCTAACCTGCTTTTTTACCCTAAGCTGAAAAATAAGAAGATTGATCACTTTCTTGCAGTTTTCTTGTTTTTTTTTCTCTAATTGATCAAATGTGTTACATTGGTGGTATGTTTCAGGATTCTGCTCTGGAAATTAAAATTATGGGGAGCATTAAAACATCTGCACAATGATGGTTGTATTTTTCTGTTCTATCTTCTTTTTTCCCTGTCCTGGAAATAGCATTCAATTAGATTTAATCTTTTGTATGTTGTTACTTGTGATTACAAAGAGTTTATTTGTTCTGATTAGGGCTGCTAACAGTATTTATTTGTCCAATATGGAAATGGAATGTGATCTGATGAAGGTGATCCAATCATCCAAATTTGATCCTTTTGTGATTGGATTGAATTTGGATCCTCTTTGATCCAATGTGATCTGAGTAAGTCAATTTGTTCATGATATACAATATCAAAGTCATTTTGACTTCATTTTATTAATAATATATAATATACTGATCAGTTTTAGTTTAATTTATTAATGGTATTCAATATTGAAATCCAATCTGAATCTGATATGAATCCAACAGTTAAGATTCAATTCAAATTCGGATTTTAATGATGAAATCTACATTTAGGTATAACCATTTTGATCCTGTCCATTTGTAGCCCTAATTGTCATGCAATATGCTACTGCTTCTGCTGCTGTTTTTGGAATAAGGGGTTGTTTGCCAATAAGAATGATTTTTTTTCCCAAAACAAAAATAACTGCGATGTCAGGAAAATCAATTGAAAAAACATTCTTGCTGGGGAAACCCCCCCTTAAATACTTTATTCTGCATAGGATTCTGTACTACTATACTATTTCTTTTTCTGATGCATTGATAGCAAGTTTACATGATGCCAACTTATGGCTCTTTTGTTTTTGTTTGTTGTATCAGCTATAAGTTTACATGTTTTCCATCATTATTTTGGTAGTAAGTGATATCATAAAAAAGGTACTTATATTCTTTCCTGTGGAAAAAAGGCACTTCATGGATGTGGGTGTTTGTCTGTAGCATATCAGGGTTCTGAGAACAAATTACTGAATCAGCTGTTTAGACCAACAGGTAGTGTTATTCCAATTTGCAAAGTAAAATGCATATTTCTATTCAAATTGTAAGAGAACATTATCAAGTAAAATGATCCCTGTGGCCTGTACAACAAGAAGCTGCTTAAGGGTTATGATATGCTCTTCAAAGGAAAAATAGTTTACTAGTTTATATGGTCAATAGTTTACTAAGAGAGCACCACGCTAGTTGCTCATCTCAGCAATGCATTCATGTGTTGTTTCTTTCCCACTGCAGTTCAATAATTGGTAGTGAGAGAAAGACAAAAGATGTTCCCCGTATAATTACAGCTCGGTATATGAGGTGGAGAGGTGCATTTTGAATGTCCTGTATTCGGCGAATACCAATCAGATTGAAACTATTACCCAAAAAAATCAGATTGAAACTAGACATTTATGGGATATTTTTCCCTTTAAAGAAAATGGTAAAATAAGGAATTATATTATATAGAAAAAGGATAATAGTCAGTTACAAGCATAAGCCACTACAAGATGGATCTCAATGATCTCTTGGAATAAAAAAAAAATACATTGTGCAATTGCAGAACACATTTCTTAACTCACTGTATTTTGGTCCATGAGAACACCATTTGAATTACCTTCCTCAGAACCATCCCTTCAAATTTAAGTAATTGAATTTTGAATCTTTTACACTCAATATGTCAAAGATAAACAAAACTCTAGATTGTTTTCCCTTTTTTGGTTAGACCCCTCATGGGTTGCCATTTAAAACCATCAATGATGGATGCTGCAAAGCACTAAATTGCTTTTAAACACATCCAAGGAAATGTCTCCACAGGAATTTGCCAGACCTAGAGAGTAAGAAAGGGTTGACAACCATTCTATGTTTTGTGGAACATAAGATGCACGTGTCATTTGGTTATGCACATCTCTATCTCAGTTTGCCACAACTCATAAAAGCAACTTTTGATGGAATCAGTGATCATCATATTTAATTACTAGGAGAGGTCCTCAGGTTCAATTATAGAGATTGGGGAACTGCTTTATGGGGTCTGAAAACAATATCCTGGAATCAGCTTTTTTGGTATTGGAATGTGGCTGTGTGGCTTTAGAAACATGGATGTGATCATGTCCACCTTCCGACCAACAATACCCCAGAGTTAGCTTGATTGTGTTTTGAGGGTGTTTGTGCAGCTCTATAATCATAAATATGATCATATCTACCTTCCAATCATTTAGATTATTATGTCTTGACCATTGGGACTTTTAGGGGTTCTTTGTGGCAATGAGGGGAATACAGCTTTATAATGGGGTCATCGATAGTGCTAAAACTTGCCTCTCTTTCCCTCTCCAAGTTTTTATGATACACCATTGATGAATGTAGGATATGTTTATTATCAACTAGATGCTTTTGCATAATGAGCAGCCAACTGATATAAGAGCTCTACTTGGAATTTAAGTAGGAAGGTTAGAAAATGTGCTTATTAGGAAGAGATTTCAATAATGCCGAAAAGGTATGGTATAGCCATATGGGAAGAACTTTCACCTATTCAGAACCCCTCATGAATTTTGTTGAACACCAGTTGATTGGTTTTCACTTCTATGATGCCGATTGATTGGTTATCAGTCTTTTAGGTACCATGCCTTTTTGGTATCACAGTTGGGACTCTTCTTAGGATTGCGATTTTGGTGCCCTTTGAGAGATATTTTGTCTTCTAAGATATTAGTTTGTTGTCAAAATGTTAGTGCTGTATGAGCCAAGGTTCAAAGTATCGACACAGGCAGATACGCTGGTAGGGTGTATCGGCCTGTATCGGTACTTTTTTTTAGGTTTTATTTATTATTTTTTCAAAGCCGGTTCAGAGGGGTCGATTTAAGGCCCGACTACCCTCTGAACCATGGTCTGACCCGATACAACCCCTGGAGGGGTGTATCGGGAAGCCATCGATACGATACGTATTGGCTGATACAGGCCGATATGTGTCGATACTTTGAACCTTGGTATGAGCAGTGTCTTTGTCATTGAAGAAGCAATACATCCATGAGATGAGTATACCAGAGATGGGGATATTAAGATGGATGAGTTGCAATATTAGAAATGAGTGCATTCTTGTAAATCTAGAAGCAATTTCGATTTGGAAAAAACAAGGGAAGGTACATTAAGATGGTTCAGGCATGTTCATAGTGTTTTTTGGATGCAATAATTAGAACTTTGAAATAGCTCTTAGATTTAAAAATGAAGGTAGACTGAAATAGTTTTGATTATGTGCATAGAAAATCACCTGTTGCAATGTCAAGGAGCGATGTGATGCAAGTTGATGATTCTAAAGGAGCTAGGGTAGTGTCTAAAGACATGGGTTGAGGTAGTGAATAAAAATATGAGGACTTGCAATACAGGAATGATCTTTAATAAAGTAGAATGGTGAACCAACAATGCAGTATGAGACTTGTGATGTTGAAATGTAGATCTGATATGTAGAGACAATACTAAGTTAGATTTTAAAGAAATCTATATAATACGAAAATAAACTTAAAAAATCTAACATAGTATTGTATAATAAGAAAAAAAACTTAAAATCTATGTTTCCTTTGCTAGTTACCTTACCTGTTCATAAGAAAAAAAAAAAAAAACAAAAAACTAGTTACCTTACAAAAGTTTTCTCCCTGTTTCATATGATAAATATTTACTTATTACAAGATAATTATTGACTTCTAAAAAGCTTCTAAAGGTTTCCCAAGAACTTCAAATGTTTCCTAAGATCTCTGAACTTGACAGCAAACCAAGGTTCAAAATGTTGTTAGTCCAATATGTTGGTAGGGGCGTATCGGACTGTATTGCATATCGCTCCCCCTTTTTTTAGTTTTTTTTTTCAACCTGGTTCAGAGGGGTCGGTTTAACCCGTCAACCCCGAAACACCCCTTGGAGAGGCATATCAGGAAGCTCCCGATACAATACGTATCGGCAGATACGGCCTGATACGTATCGAAATTTTGAACCTTGCAGCAAACAACAAATAAAATCTCTAGTTAATATCAAGAAATTCAATAGATAAGCAAATCCATAGATTTCAGGATAGGTGGCCAAAGCCCAAACTTTTGGGTTTGTTTTACTCTGGCCCTTTGGAACTCATTCGAGGTTCCCTAGTATAGTCCTTGACCAAGGCATTATCATTGCTTTCCTTTTCTCAACTTTAGGCTCTGCATCCAATAGGATTCATGAAAGAGGCTATGTTGTGTGTGTGTGTGTGTTTGTTAGCCAGTCTCCCAACTTGAGGAGCCTTCCTTAGTTCTTGGAGGGATTCATCTTGATCATTGTAGAATTTCTCAGTCTTGTAGTTATTTCTTGATTGTGAAGTAACTTTTGATCTTTTGCCTACTTGACATTCTCTCATGTTCTATGCTTTTATAACAGGGTCTGCTTCCATGGCAAGGACAATCCATCATGTTGCTTTTGGTGTGACTGATATTTTAGTTTCTCTTTATGGTCATGGTTAGCACATTGCCAACTTAATACTAGTTTATGGTAACATGCAGCTGTCCTTGAAAGAGCATCCTACACCATGCAAAAAATCTTCCTACTTTTCTAGGGAAAATGTTCCAAGGTCCAAATATGTTTCTTTTGATTGATAACTGAAAAAATTTATTAAGTGTATCAGAACTGTACAATTTGTTTACACAATTGTGTGTTCTATATACATGGAGCTAGTCTATACTCTCCCCACAGCTCCACTTAGAGCCCCCTAAGACCCAAATCAGACTTTCCTTAATGCACATGATATTCTCCCCACATCAGGGCCTGTCATTCATGGGCTTGTAAATTAACAACTGTTTTAGCATACTGAGGCACTCAAAGCCAGCTCCAATCATCCTGCTCCCTTGATCTGATCTCTCCATGACCCAGCTACTTCACCTTTCAGCAGGATATAATGGTCTTAGGATTCCCTTAAACAATCAGATTACAAATACTGGAGTAAGTTGCCAATTTCAGTCTTTTAAGTACAGTTTGTAATTCTGCTTGTGTGGAGTTCCCACTTTCCAGTTTCTATTGGCCCAGAGAATGCCAATTGGATGTCCCTGTTGAAATTTCTAAAGGTGTCACCTATACGTGAATGAGCAGGATTCCTAAGAGTGCAGCCCTCACAGTTCATCTTGATTCTGTTTTCATCTTGGACGTTGGACCACCATCTGATTGATTTTTTTTTTTTTCATTCTTTTGCTGTTTTCCTTTGTTTTTTTTTGTGAATCTCTACAATAGTCCATTTTTTTTTCAATGTTAATAGAAGAGGTTTTGCTAAGAAACAGAGGGTATTGGGGAATATATAATGGCCTTAATGTCCAAAAGAACAACAACAATAAAAGACTTGAAGTCCTGCTCCAGAAAATAATACATTATAAAATTAACTGCACTGAACAAACAAACTGCTTTGGTTTGGAAGGCTTTACTACTCAATCAATGCTCCAACTTTAGCAAGCCTGCTTGAAATTGAATTAGCTGGCCTAGGAATCCAAACTAGGTGGGGTGACACAATTTTTTTTGATAGGAGCACAATCTCTGAGGCACATGAATGTAACCTCTCATCCACTCTAGCAATCTTACTTCCATTACCACCTCAAAAAGGAAGTTAGGATCTCTCTGACACTGTTTTTGAAACTCCAAAGGCCTTGGATTTCCAAATTAACAATCAGAAAGTCCAACTTGATGTTTAACTGCAGTGTGAGACCAGACAATATTAAACTTCTTAAGATGAGGATGGGATGTTGATAATTTGATGTTCATGTGAAGGCCACTTGTCTCTCACCTCCACAATCATAACCTAATGGTCTGTGACTCTAATTCTGAGCTGAGTAATCCCTATTTTTGAAGATCTTGGCATTTCTCTCGACCAAATACCCCAAAATAATTGAATCCATATCTGCTACCCACAAGCCCGTATTTCTTCCAACATGATCTATAGCCGTATTGCTTCCAACATGATCTATAGCCGTATTGCTTCCAACAAGATCTATAGCCACACATCCTCAAACATGATTGCCATCTCCACAGTATGACTCCATTGTTGGCAACATACACCTACACGCTTGAGATGTGCGACTATAAGATCATGTTGGAATAAAAAAAGATACATGGAAAAGTTTCTATTGGCCCAAAGACTCTCGGCTCTTAATATTTTGTTAAGATTGCATGTGGACCTGCCTCCCACTTTGTGCCAATGAGGTAAGATAATTTTGTTTGATTCTGATATTATGTTATGTAATTCTGGTTTTCTGTAGTATGTTCACCTTTTTTAGTCATGAAGTGCTTAATTTTATGGGTCTTTTGGAAATATGCTTAATTATACTTGATTTAATTTTATATGCCCAATTTTGTAGTTTGTATTATTTAATGTGTTATTATATATAAGTTTTATAATGTTTTCACTTATTTTCTTTGCCATTTAGAGGGTCTTTCTTGCATGATATGAATTGCTTCGTTTTTCATTCTTTTTATTAGCTTTTCTCCCATTATGACCATTTATGCTGCAAATGTTTGCTATTATTATGTCGCTGACAGATTGAATCAGTCTTAAGTTTTCATTCTATCTGTGTATAAAAATTAGAAAAAACCAAATAATACAAATAATCACAAGTAAATTATATTGAATGTTTAGTGTCTTAAACAAAACCTAGTCTTTGAGTTACGGTATTTCCTATGTTTTTTTTTTTCAGTCTTATTTTAGATTTTTTATTTACAATCATCCCAAAGAGAATTTTCTGGATTACTCTTAACCCAAAATCCTACTGGACATTTTTCTTGCTACCAAAATGCTATTAGACATTATGGTGCCAGGTTTTTATATTATGTTCCTTTCGTTCATTTTTGGGTCATGTGGCAGTGGGGGGAATACCACAGACATGGACCGATATAGGTCGACTGTTAAATGATGACTAATTTCGTTTGAATGCACTTGTACGAGTATGGAAAGGATGGCTGGGTATTTGAATACTTGTTTGACTTGGTTTTTTGATATTTCTTTGGTGCCATTTTTATGTCCTTTTTTGTTTCCTGTTTTTGGTTTTGTATTACGGCGGGAAGATGTATGTGGAATACCACAGATTACTGTTAAAAGATGTAGCTAAAATACTTGAATTTGGATATTTGTTTTACTCTTGTAATGCAATATCTATTTCACCTGTTGTCCTTTCTGCTATTTTGATCTCTGTTTTCTTTTAGGGATGAAGAAGGGAGATTGGAGGAAAGATGACCATTGGCCTAAGCCATGGAAGGTAGAAGATGGTGATAAGCAATCTTTTTTGGGTCCATAATTGCTGAAAGTATTTTGGTTATTGTTCGACATTACCTTTTAGGCTTCTCTTTTCATTTGCCAAACACTTGAACCTGTAATTCCACGTTGGGTTTGTCACCATCTGTTTATGTTCTCATCCACTTGCCTATGTAATTATGAAATGATGTCCACCACAAAAAGATGAATGATTACAGGCTACCCAGTTATATTGAATAATTATGATACTTGTCTGCTTTTTTGCATGCATTCCCAAACTGTCTTTGTTCCTAATAATTTGACAGCCTCTTGGTGTACGGTGCACCATCCAAATTGTCTTGTTTTGAGTTGTTGGTTGCACCTATACATCTCTCTCTCTCTCTCTCGGTCTGGACTTCTATGATGATTGTACCGAGTTTTTATCTTATAATGAAAAATCCAGTTTAATATTCTACATTATGACCCTTTTCTTGAAGTAAGAACCAAGGTTTTGTCAAAAGCAGACGCAATTCCATACTTCCAACTCGTGCAGAGATCAATGCCATTACGATGTTGATTTCAAGTCTTTGACTGGATTCAAATCTATGAATTCCGGAGGTTTACTTGTTCATTTTCACTTTTTCAGTCAGAGATTCTGATGATATCAAGTCCTTGGCTGAGTTAGAAAACCAGGTTGATGAAATGATGCCAAAACAACTAAATATTTTCCATTTTTCCTTTACACGAAACACAGATGATCGCGCAACCTCCATTACATCAATCATTATGCTTTAATGGCCTTGAGTCCTCGATATCCAAGGTGCATGCACTTAAATTGGATGTTAAGACAGGCGATTCCATATTCAGATAGATAGACATTGGGATGAGGATGCTCGTTATAGCTCATCAAATTGTAAACGATACCAGTAAAAAAAAAAAAGGTTGGAAACATTTCAAGCTGAAAACTCTACATATCTGAATTCTGAAGGGGCAATCGGGTCTGGGTCACACAACAGTTTGCAAGGTAAGGGTGGGTGCATAAATGGTAAGTTATTATTTGAAATCAGCTGGTGTTGTCTAATCAACAGGTGGAAGTTCTCTTGCTTTCCCGTCCATGAGTGCTGCAATGGTTGGAGCCTCTGACCTGAACAGGGGGTCGTGTTTCTTCCACCACTTGACAAAAGTGGTCTTCTCCAAGAACACGTCTCTTCTTATTTGCCCAATTTCTAGCCCTCTCAGGATTAATGCCTCCAATTCAGACACCATAAGCTTGACCTCTTCTAAAGGTTTGCTTTCGGTAGCCATGCAGAGCTCCTCTACCCTGGCCCAGAGGTAGGATTCAGAGTAGTATCCTGCTTCCTTCCGATTGGCATGCTCGAGCCATCTCTGGGTGTATCTGTAACGCTTTGGCCTAGCCCTTTTCATGTAGGGTCCAGTGTCTTCATTCTTCAAATGTCGGTAGTAGTTGGCTATGTCCAGAGGCTCCACAAGACGCCTGAACCTTGTCCCCAATTCCACCCATTCCTTCCTTGCCTCAAAGTTGTCGGGCAATTCGTATCTCTTCAACATCTCTACGATCTCATCCCACATCCCTGCTAAATCGAGTCTCTTCACATTGGCGTGAAAGTCTTCTGTGTCCTTCTGGAGTTTAAAGGCGTCGTAGTAGCCCAACTCGCGTACCTCACACTTGGCCCGGTATCCTTTGAGCATCTTAAGCCCTTCTTCAATCTTGCTGCGGTTGCCCTCGATCTTTGCTTGATTTCTCAGTTTTTGCTTCTCCAATTCTCCAGCAGCACAAAGGCAGAGCCTGGCTCTCGCGCTCTGGAATGCACAAACAAAGAGACGTGACATGGTTTCAGTTTCAACAAAGTTTACTGGTTATCTCGGATTGAACTTGTAAGTAAGCAGCAGGGGGAGCAGATAATTTACCAGCCCAAGATCGTTCAAGGCTATGTCAATTGATCTCATCAAATCACTGCCCGCACCTTCCGAGGATAGTGGAAGCTTTTCCAGATTGTCCAGATCAACCGCGTCTTGAATTGCTAGGCTCCCTTGCAATTCAGCCTCGTAAATCAGATGGCCTTCGAGACTTTTATAGGCAACCTCTGCGATGTTCTCTTCAAGTTCAGGGCTCAGCTGGAGAGAGTAGAACATTAGTTGCAGAACGGCATCTGGGTTCTTGAGGGCGACCAATTTCTTGTTCCCGGCACAGAATATATAGGTTCCACAAGGCCTGTAGGGGCTGAGGTCAACGAAGCTGGTGACGGTCTCCAACAATAAATTGGTGCACCCCATGAATGAGCAGGCGGAGTGACTTGCAACGGACAGTGCATTCGTCATTACGGTACCAAAGAACTCTGTAGCTTCCAGAGACTTGCCGAGGGGTTCGTAATGAAAGTATTTGGACTTCGGGTTGAAGAAATTAAGAATCGTCTGCAGTAGTCGTTGAATGGATGGAAGAGGGGCGAGTAATATCCGAGGAACGACGTCGTACCTATTGACGAAATGGACGAAGTGGCGGGACCAGTTCTCTCGCCGGAGAGCGTGTCCAAAAACCCGATCTCCGACAAGGGGAGATCCAAAAGTCAAGCATAGAGGAGGAGTTGGGTTGTGCTTTTCTTCTGGTCTGTAGTTTTCTAGTATCCAGATGGTCGCAAGGACGGCAACTGCGCCCCCTGATGAGTGCCCTGTAAAAACTATTTGCTTATTCTCAGCCACAGCTTTCTCTACCTGGAAATTTAGAGAGACTAGTCAAGCTTAAATCATATCAACTTGAATTTCTGAAAATTTCATTAATTTCTTGCCACTCAAAATGATCACTGAGAGCAACAAGTTATAAACTGGAACAGGAAGCAAGAGATCTAGAGCTGGGTAGTGGGTACCTCCTTGGGGAACTGAGTCGTTCTTAACACTGTCTCAAAACGACGGAGAAACGATCGGTTTACGATGGCTGTTTCATCGTTGCCGATGCTTCTAAGGGAAGGGAATAAAGTAAGGTCGACTTTAGAATCTCCAAAGGACTTTTGAGCAAACCAATCATCCACGGACCACGACCCAGAGAAGGCAAAGAAGACTTGAGACGAATAGGCTTGTCTTTCGAGTGTATAGGTCCGACCGGCCGTATGAGCATTAATGGCCAAGGAGCAGGCTCTCTGTATCAAATCCTCCCCCATAATCATCCCTGTAACGACACCCAGGTTTCTCCTCTCCGTCGTCATCTTCCCTCGCGGACGCGGTGGCTTCAGTATCACAGTCAGTATTGCAGTGTTGGGCACGCAGAGAGAGAAGTTTTATTTGACAAGCAGCTAATTACCGGAGCTGCCCCTTGTGCAGTTGTACATTTTTGATTTTAGAACAACAATAAGGGAATGGTGTTAATGGTCATTACGACCATTGACGCGTGTTTGACTTGATTCTGATGACGTGCTTCTGCTGAGTAGGCTACTTGTAGAATAATTGTTGAAAAGTCATCGGTCAACTCATGTGTCTTTAAATTTCCAAGATGTCATCAGTATTTGATGGTGTAGATCCAGAGGCCGGATTTGCTCACAACAAAAAAAATTGTGTGGATGCAGATACGTTGGTACACCTTTTGTTATGAGCAGATCCTACTCCTAGTCGCCTAGTCCTCTGGCCCACGAGGTTGTATCATGTGATGTATGGATCCTGGTCCGGACTTGAATTTGATGGTGTAGATCTCTCAAGCAAATTGATCAACAAGGGCTTCTCTGTTTTCTCACGCTATCCATCTCAATATCCTATTCAGAGAACAAACCACTTGAGCTTGTCACGGCTCTATCCCTTTATTCTACTGTTGGTCTCCCTCTCTGAGGATGTTCTCTATCTTCTTCTAGTGAAATTCCCTTCGGACCTCCATCTGAGTTTTCCCTGAGGTCTGAGAGGGTTTTTATAAAATGGGTCCTCTTGCTTTTGCTCTCTCTGTTTTCATAACCCAATGCAGTGCAGAAATCAACAAGTATTCATCATGAAAATGCATAAATTAGAAAGCATCCATGCAAAAGAAGTTTTGAGGATTTATCCCTACATGGCTACGTGTATTTGGGAGGATATTTTGTAGATGGGTCTCGGTTGTCATTGGTTGTAGAAGCTTGTGAGACCATGCAACGAAGATAGTTTTTTTTTGGTGGTTTTTTAGGAGATTAAAAATGTGGGTTTTGCTTGTTTTGGACAGTGATTTAAAGGCGTGCCTCACTTGTGAGGCACATTTTAGGGTAGTCAAATGCGCCTCGTCCATGTCCTAGGTGCAGCCCTTTCAAAAGGTGCACTACTTGTGCCTCTTGCACCTCAGCCCAGGCATGTGCCTTATGAAAATTTGACACATTTTTCCTTTTTTGAGTCTAGTGACTAGAGTGGAGCGAAGTAGAACTCCTTATTTTTGGTTATATTGTCTATTCATTCATCTTAATAAAATATTTTCTTAAAAAGCAATTAAAACTATAAAATTATTATTTTTTTTATGTGAAAACAAAAAATTTATGACCCTAACATAAACTTGTTTGAATTTGCCTAGAGAGGCGTAGCACAAAAGTGGCTCATAGAATTAAGAATGTAATATGCCACATTAGTTACTTGAAGTAATGCAATTGAGAAAAAAGAGATTGTGGGTTTTATATGCTTGAAAATGTTTTATATGTTTAATTTCATTTTTAAATTCTCATTTGAATATGCTTTACATATTATGTTTATGTATTTTAATTTTAGATAATAGGTTTTTTAAAATATTTATTTTAAAATTTAAGTTTATATTTTTATTAATATTATATTTTATATTTTTTTGACATTTTTTTTGATGTTTTAGTTTTTTTTTTTTTTAATTTTTGTGCCTTGCTTAAAAAGATACATGCTTCACCTTGCATCTTGCACCTCAGGCGCAAATTGACCCCTGGTTCTGGATATATAACGTCTAACATGGTTTCTTTGAAAGATAGAATGACAGAGTGTCAAAGTGTCTCCTTGTGACAAGTATGAAGAGAGAGAGAGTTTAAGAGAAACACAGAGGATCAAAGATTACAAAAGTGACGATTAAATACTGTTAAAAGCTTGGAAATGAAGGTGTCCAAGACTTCAAGAGGAACGTTAAGTTGCATAAGTGAACTAAGACAGGTTTCAAAGATTTCTCAGAATTATGTGTTCATGAACGGTAACTAATGAAGGAAGATTTGGCCCAACCTCGCAATCACTCCACGTGGCAAAAGCAAATAGCTCGGCACTTAAAACAGCGTACCTAGGGCGCAAGCACCAAAGGGAAGAAACCAGCAGTCCGAATTCCCTTCGAGGAGCCCGAACTCCCTACGAGGAGCCCGACCTCCCTACGAGGAGCCTAAACTCCCTACTAAGAGCTCGAACTCCCTACGAGGAGCCCCACCTCCCTACGAGGAGCCCGAACTCTTGGGCCCTGAGCCACACAAGGCAGTGACCCGAACTGGCCCGCCTCATGGCAGTTCGGGACACTCCCCTATCCGAACTCAAGACTTCACCTCGTTCGCCACTCCAGCACTTCGCCTCCGAGACGTCGAACTGAACAAACGTACCATACCTGACACCGAGGAAGTCCGTATCCAAGGGGCGGTGCATCTGACTGACTTGGGATCTGACGCTTGACAGCCGCACTTCAATGGTCACCTACCACCGCCACCTGCCACCGTCAACATCAGTTGCGGAGACGGCTCCGACAAAAGGGAGTAGTGGCGGTTCTGACCAGCAGAGGGGATGACACCCGAACTGGCAAGAGACCAGAGGTAATCATACCCGACCTGACAGAAGCTTAGGAGTGAGTGCACGAGGTGGTTATAAAAGGTCCCCTACCCCCAGCAACAAGGTATGCAAACTTTGCGCTATCTGGTTTTATCTTGCCTTTGAAGGATTCTAACTTGAGCTTCGGAGCCTCCACACCGGGTTCCCCCCGGAGCTTCCTCATCTTCTCCATTTCAGGTTCCCCGCAATTCCGTTCAGAGGCAAGGTCGTTGACAGCTAAGACCGGCCGGATTGCGCACCATCAATTGGCGCCGTCTGTGGGAAACGCTTCAAAAAGCCTCCCTCCAAACTCTCATAACCTCTTTTCTTCAAAAAAACCAACACTCATGGCTTCTTCCAGCAACGCCGGACGTGGCACGGAGACAAACACCACCGGGGAACAACTTCAAGTCCCCGTGGTGTGCGTCAGACAGTTCACCATCCCCCTTTCGGTGGATGGGATTCCCAGCTTGAATGCGCCACAAGCAATGGCGCCCATAAACCTTTCTGCCATGAGCATCCCCTTTCCTCCCCCTATCGAGACAACCTTTACTAAACCAACTGCCGTCCCCCTGACAACCAGCCAAAACCGGTTGGACGACCTGATGCAGTGCATGCGGGCAATGCAAGCCCAAATGCAACAGTTCCAGCAACACCAGCTCCATCAACACCAAGTATTGCACAACATCTCCCAGTATCACTATCAACAGCAGTTCCCCCAACCACTACTTCCACCTCGGCACCCTGCTCCGAGGCCGGTTAAGGCCTCCCCACAGGATGGACGCCCCCACCAGGGAAAAGCCTCCCGGCCCTAGAACCCCCCTAACAGTCAGGCCTCATCCCCAGGCCGAAGAGAGAGAAAAATCACCCCCGCCTCGCAGCTCGCAGGTAGGTCAGGAACCTCGCCCGCAAGGTCGGCACCTCGGCGCTCCAGGCCCGAGGCCAGCAGACTACGAGCATTCCGGGCCCATCGAGCTCGGCAACACAGAGGCCAGCAGCGCCAGTACCAGGCCCACTCAACAGCGAAGGCGCCGGCGAAGTCGCCGAACTGCCACCCGTGTCCTGCCAGAGCTCAAAGGAAAGGAAGAGACGAGCTCGGACGAGGTAGGAGTTGCCCCGATTCTCTCAGTTCCTTCCCCCCTCGCATCAGAACTCCTGGCGGTCCCCTTGCCCAAAAATTTCAAGCTCCCACCTTTGGACAAGTATGATGGGTCCTTCGACCCCAACGACCACATTGACGCTTTCCAGTCCCAAATGCACATCGCTAGGGCCAGTGAATCGTGCATGTGCGCGGCCTTCACCACCACCTTCAGGGGGGTAGCCCGCACTTGGTACAGGAACCTGGCCCCCGGGTCGATAAGATGCTGGGCCCAGTTCGTGCAGGTCTTCACCGCACACTTTGTCACCAGCAAGTGGTGCCCCAGAACAGAGGAAAGCATATTCGGAGTAGTCCAGAGGGAAGGAGAATCCATCAGGGGCTACATCAAGCGGTTCAATGAAGAATGCTTACAGATACCGCGGTTAGACCCTACAGTGCAGCTCGCGGCGGCCAAGAGAGGAGTAACGCACAAAGAGTTCAAATGGCACACGGTAGCTAACCAGCCTGCAACCGTGGCCGAATTCCTCAAGCTCGCGGATAAGTTCATGAGAACATAGGAAGAAATCAACCAACAAATCGAAAGCGGGAACGAGAAAAGAAAGAGGGAAGGCGAGCCCTCCAACCCAGTTGACAAAAAAAACCCGGCCCGGGAGCCAAAGGCGAATCAGTCGTTCCGAGCTCCCCTAGCAATTCGGACGGATTACACGCCGTTAAACACGAGGCGGATCGAGATCTTAATGACGATCAAGGACGCCCCATACGTAAAGTGGCCACCTCGCCTAAAGGGAAATCCGAACGAGAGAAATAAGAATTTGTACTGTAGTTTCCATAGAGACCACGGTCATAGTACCGAACAGTGTAATAATCTTTGGGACGAGATAGAGGGACTCATCTGTCGCGGATACCTAAGGAATTTTGTACAGCATGACAATAATAACAATAAGGCAGGTCGGCAAGGGGAGCACGGAAAGGATGCCCCCGAATCTAGCAGCAGACCAGCCGAACCGTTGTTGCGACAACCTCCGGAAGAGAGGCCAGTTCGGGGAACCATCCATGTAATTGTGGGAGGTTCGGTGGTAGTAGGGTGTACCTCGGTAGCGGCCTGGACGTCAGTTCGCAAAGCGACCCTCGAGGAACAGAACCCCCCAAAAAGACCAAAGACTGAAGAACCGATCTTCTTCACGGAAGACGATGCGCGAGGGGTCCACTACCCCCACGATGACGCGCTTGTCATTAAACTAAGGATCACCGACTTCGAGGTCAGACGCGTACTCGTAGATTCGGGTAGCTCGGCGGACATCCTCTTCAAGTCAGCACTTGACCAACTACAGTTACAGAGGAGCGAGCTGAAGCCCGTGAACACTCCTCTGGTGGGTTTCAGCGGAGAGGAAGTTAGGCCACTCGGAAAAATAACAGTACCTGTGGAAGTCGGCACATGACCTTGTGCGGTCAAACTCAACCATGATTTCCTGGTGGTCGCGACCCCCTCCCCATACAATGCCATAATAGGGCGACCAATCACGCATATCCTGCGGGCAGTGGTCTCCACATACTATTTGGCAATGAATTTCCCTACAGACTTCAGTGTGGGGGTAGCGCGGGGCGACCAGCTCGAGTCTCGCAAGTGTTATGTTGCCGCCCTGAAGGGAAAAACCAAGGTGGCCGACGACCTTGAACTGGAGCGGCCTACGGAGCAAGGCGAGGAACGAGCTTCGCCCACAGAGGAAACGGTCGCAGTCCCGACTTCGGCTACAGACCCAGCTCGCACACTATAGATCGGTGCTTCCGTCGAGGAACCACTACGAACCGAACTGGGAGCAAAGACAAGGTACCCGCAGATAGAAAAGCTAGCATACGCACTGGTGATAGCAGCTCGGAAACTCTGCCCGTACTTCCAGGCTCACACCGTCATCGTCCTGACTGACAAACCTCTAAGGAAAGTCTTACTCGAGCCTGAGGTTTCCGGTCGACTTACAAAATAGGCCATCGAACTCAGCGAGTACGACCTCCAGTACAAGCCAAGAACTGCTATTAAGGCTCAAGCCTTGGCAGATTTTATCGTTGAGTGCACGTTTAGCCTTGAAGCCCCTGAGCCGGTCGAGCCCGAGATCCCCAATTCGGGCGAGCTTGGAGCTCCCAAGCCAATAGAGTCTGAACCCCGTGAAGTAGCAACCAATGTAGCATCTCTCCTGGTTAGGCCAAACGCGAACTAGGATGATGAGCCCTGGATCCTTCACGTAGATGGCTCCTCGAACCAGTAGGGCAGGAATAGTGCTACGCAGCCCGAGCGGAACGAAATTGGAATACGCACTATGCTTTGAGTTCGCGGCATCCAACAACGAGGTGGAGTACGAGGCATTGATAGCCGGGTTGAACCTAGCCACAAGGTCGGAGCAAAGCATGTAGTTATCTGCAGTGATTCCCAGCTCGTGGTCAACCAAGTTACAGGCGAGTACGAAGCATGCGAGCTCACTATGATTGCATACTTGGCAAAAGTAAAGGAAGCTCTGCTCAACTTCCAATCACACTTCATCAGGCAAATCCCGAGGTCAGAGAATACTGAGGCCGACGCCCTGTCCTGGTTAGCCAGCACGAGTCACAATGCCATGAGAACCATGTACATAGAGGACTTACCTCGGCCCAACATTCTCGATGGGGCAGAAGAGGTCGCTTCCGTTCTTGAAGCAGAGCCGAGTTGGATCGACCCACTCGCGAGCTTCCTGCTAGATGGAACCCTCTCTGCGGACCGCAATGCAGCCAAGAGGGTGCAGCGCCAGGCAGCCAAATACGTCATAATAGACGAACGGTTGTACCGACGATCCTACACGCTCCCCTACCTGCGTTGTTTGCGGCCTACCGAAGCCGAGCTCGTACTCCGCGACACTCATGAAGGTCTATGCGGTGGACACCTGGGGGGCAGATCCCTAGCTCAAAAGGCACTTCGATAAGGATACTACTGGCCAACGATGAAGGTAGAAGCCGTCGAGCTCATCAGAAAATGCGACCTCAAGTACCTCACCAGTCCATGGCCCTTTGCACAATGGGGCATCGACCTTCTGGGGCCATTCCCGCTAGCAACTGGTGGGAGAAAGTTCCTAGTGGTGGCAATAGATTACTTCACAAAGTGGATAGAAGCTGAACCTCTAGCAACAGTTACAACCCGAAACATACAGAACTTCTTTTGGAAGAACATAGTATGTCGCTTCGGGCTACCTCGGGTATTGATCTCCGACAACGGCAAACAGTTCGAGGATATCAAGTTCCAAGAATGGTGCCAAAATATGGGAATTCGTCAGAACTTCACGTCGGTCGTACACCCACAGGAAAACAGTCAGACAGAAGTAATGAACAGAGCCATCCTCCGCGGACTGAAAGCACGACTAGATTGAGCTAAAGGGTTGTGGGCGGACGAGCTACCAAGTGTCCTGTGGGCTCACCGAACCACGAAAAAAACCGCTACGGGAGAGACCCCCTTTAACCTCACCTACGGCACCGAAGCGGTAATCCTGGCGAAAATCGAAATACCCACACTGCGACTAGAAGCATACGACGACCAGACAAACGGAGATGAGTTACGCACCAACCTCGATCTACTGGATGAGGTAAGAGACCTCGCACACATCCGAATAGCGGCCTACCAGCAAAAAGTAGCTCGGTACTATAACGCCAGAGTAAAGAAGAGGAGCTTCCGCGTCGGCGACCTGGTTCTCCGTAACATCATGGTACCCGAACCCGGCGTGGGCAAACTCGGACCAAATTGGGAAGGACCCTACAGAGTAAAGAAAGCACTCGGGGGGGCATACGAGCTCGAAACCTTAGAGGGTAAGCAAGTACCCCGAGCATGGAACATCGTCAACCTAAGGCGATACTACCTACAGACCACCAAGCAAAGTGGATAAAATCACCACCAAAACAAGCCGTGTGAGTGCGGTAACCCGGGCAGGAAACAGATCGGACGTATGGTTAGTTCGACAAATATGCTCAGTTCGGGAGAAAGAACAACCAACACTTAACCAAAAGAGTCATTCCATTTCAAAAGTAAGGTAGTACATTTCAAAAAAAAAAAAAATTACAAGCCCGGAGCTACTTCTTCATTATCGGAAGGCACTTCAACAATACCCGAAGGTCCCGCCTCGCCCTCGGAGTCTGGCTCACCGTCAGCAGCATTGGCCATCTCCTGAGTTATGCGCAAAGTGGATATGGCGCTAATATCGAGCTCGGGGTACGTATTCCGGATCATCCACCGGCTTAGTTTTAAACCCCTCCTGTATGAATCCACCATCAGATCATCAAAGCCCGGCGAAGCAATGTACTCATCAACAACCTTCTTCTTGGCATCTTCAATACCTTGAGAAAAGATCTGCGTCCTCTCCCTGATGTCCTCCTGAAGGTACTCAACCTGATGCTGCAGATCTATCCTCAAGTCCGCCATGTGCTTCACCACCACTCCCATAGCCTCGGCATCTCTTTGAGACCTCGTCTGCCTGATCCGTGCAAAACGAGCAGCCTCCTCGGCAGCACGAGCAGCAACCTCGGCAGCACGAGCAACCCCTTCAGCAGCTCGCGAAGTCGTCTCAGCAGCGCGAAGAGCCTTTTCGGCAGCTCGCGCCTGCCTCGAGCTCCTTTCCACCTAGGCCGCCAAGGCGTGAATAGAAGAGTTCACCTACCAAAAGTAACCGAGTGATTAAAAGAACCAACAAAACGAAAGCCAAAGAGCTCTAAAAAAGGGAGATCACTTACCACCATGGCATGGGTAACGGCACGACAGGCCACTTGATGCAGAGGGAGATCAGTCCACGCTGCGACCTCCTCGGGGAAAATGACCTCCTTACTCTTTTGAAGAGCATGGGTCGGCGACAACACACTCCTGAAATCCCCCGGGGCCCCCGAGCCTGAGGGCCCAGCTCGCGTATGAGCAAACCCGGAGTTAGTAGGAGCACCAGAGTATGTAGGAGCCCTTGTGTAAGTAGTCTCAGCATAAGGGACCCTTGCCGGCTCCTGCATTGGAGGAACCATCTCAGGCTCCCTGGGCAGATCTTCTAACGAATAGTCCGGCACCTCGGGCTCCGCATCCCGGGGCAGCTCGGCGCGAGTTCGCTTGGCAACCCGCTCCCTCCTCTTCATGCCTTGGAACAAGTGCCCACCACAGGTCCCTCGAGAGTCCATCACACCTACGAAAAGAAGTTCGCCATCAGTAAAAAGCAAGAAAGACAGCAAGACAGAATCTCTAAGTAAAGAACCTACCCGAGCTTAGGCCGGCCGCAATGAGCTTGGCCTCCATCAGATACTGTTGACACTTCAGCCCAAGCCGCGCCCATTGCTGGAGGCCCTTCGCCGTCTCTTTGTCAAGCGTGACCCCGGAGTCAGGAGCGACCATCCCCCACCCGGTCTGAAATGGCCACCCCAACACACTTCGCACCCCGAAATAGTCCCACTTCCACGCCAGGACCTTGTCGGGGAGTTCATGTAAAAGCTTAAAGCCCGGGCGAGGAGACAAGTAATATGCCCGCCTACGCCCGGGGAGGGGACCCGCTTGCTTCTTAAGCATTAAGATTGAAGAGAAGATCTCCAAGTCCAAAGGAAAGCTCACTTCGCAAAATAAGGAGATTGTCCCCACCAAATTTCGAATGGAGTTCGGGTGAAGCTGGCCGACCTTCACGCCGAAGTGGTTCAAGACCTCGACAAGGAGGGGATGGAAAGGCAATCGCAGCTCCGCGGTGAGCTGCTTCCGGAATATCACGATCTCATCAGGACCGTGTTCCCAAGGAAAGCTACCCGAAGGTATGAAATAAGCGTACTCCCCGGGCAAGTTATAGTAGGTAATAAGGGATTGGAGCCCCTCAGGCGTCATGGTCGAAGGGACAAACTTGTCTAACATCCGACCCCGACGAGAGGTGGACGCCAAACTACCCGAAGCACCTTGGCCTACGAGTTCAAACTCTTCCTCGAGCTCTACCTCCGGCTCGCTAGAGCTATCAGGGGATGCAACTCAGTTCGTAGAACCTGCATCAGACCCATTGGAAGGACTATCTGAGCTATCCAAGCTAGACATCGGGGAGTAAGATGGATTCCAGGAAAGTACTCACCCGGAAAAAGGATGTAGACCACGGGAGCTCGAACGAGCAAAAGACCTTGAACGCGAACTAAAAAAACCAGGATGCGAGCTCGAGAGAAATACAGAAGTGACAGCGACCGGGGTCCCCCCCCCCCGCTATTTATACTCACAGTGATCGAAAAGCGATGGCTTAGATCAAAGCCAATCCGACGGCCCACAGTCGCACTAACCGCACATCCCCTGAGATTGGGACGTGATTGGCGCACGTCTTTCTGAAATTGACAGAGCGCCGGCGCACGTCTTCCTGAAATTGACAGAGCGCCGGCGCAAGTCTTTTCGAAACTAACAGAATGCCAGCGCATGTCTCCTCTCAATAAAAGCGGCAGCGGCACGTTTTCAAATTTGAAAAGACGCTTGCTGTCGCGTCTCCCAAGTGGTGTGTTTTTTGAAATTTCAAAATAAAGCGCGTGTCGTCGCATCTATCAGCGTTCAGGCAGGTCGACATGTTTCCCGCCTTTTGAGCGCTCGAAGAAACCCAAAGAACCCTGACAACGCACCTCGCACCATCAGAACCAAGATTCGAAGTACAGGGCAAATCAACCTGACACCTTTGCGAACTCCCCGCGCCAGGGCAAGACCCTTAGCGCGCGGAGTGGGGGGCAATTGATGAAGGAAGATTTGGCCCGACCTCGCAATCACTCCACGTGGCAAAAGCAAATAGCTTGGCACTTAAAACAGCGTACCCAGGGCGCAAGCACCAAAGGGAAGAAACCAGCAGTTCGAACTCCCTTCGAGGAGCCCGAACTCCCTACGAGGTGCCCGACCTTCCTACAAGGAGCCCGACCTCCCTACTAAGAGCTCGAACTCCCTACGAGAAGCCCGACCTCCCTACGAGGAGCCTGAACTCTCGGGCCCTGAGCCACACAAGGCAGTGACCCGAATTGGCTCGCTTCATGGCAGTTCGGGACACTCCCCTATCCGAACTCAAAACTTCACCTCGTTCGCCACTCCAGCACTTCGCCTCCGAGACGCTGAACTGAACAAACGTACCATACCTGACACCGAGGAGGTCCGTATCCAAGGGGCGACGCATCTGACTGACTTGGGATCTGACGCTTGACAGCCGCACTTCAACGGTCACCTACCACCGCCACCTGCCACCGTCAACGTCAGTTGCAGAGACGGCTCCGACAAAAGGGAGCAGTGGCGGTTTTGACCAGCAGAGGGGATGACACCCGAACTGGCAGGAGACCAGAGGTAATCATACCCAACCTGACAGAAGCTTAGGAGTGAGTGCACGAGGTGGCTATAAAAGGCCCCCTACCTCCAGGAACAAGGTATGCAAACTTTGCGCTATCTGGTTTTATCTTGCCTTTGAAGGATTCTAACTTGAGCTTCGGAGCCTCCACACCGGGTTTCCCCCGGAGCTTCCTCATCTTCTTCGTTTCAGGTTCCCCGCAATTCCATTCAGAGACAAGATCGTTGACAGCTAAGACCGGCCGAATTACGTACCATCAGTAACATTTCACTCTTACCGTTACCGTGGCTGCTTATCTCTGAATTGAGCATTATTTTTTCCTTTCCAAGAATATGAAACATGAAAGCAATAGAATGAGCATTGTTTCTCCTCTCACTGGCGCTCTGCTATATCTCTTTCTATGTTATATCGAAAACTTTGTTCAGACAAAAACAAAGACAGACAATTGTTAGGGTTAAAAGCACATTTGGCTGGAATCTTTTTTGTCATTTTCCTCTTTCTTTCATTTTCTTCCTTTAATATCAAGGGTCTCTAAAACAGGTACAACACGAAATGTGTCCGAACTCTTGTAAATAATCCTTTTGTTGTTTTCTTTTCCTTCTAGCTAGTTCTGATACCAACATCGCGTAATGGCCCATCCAAAATATCTCTAAACGAAACGGGTAGAACGTGAACGTGCCCGAAGTTGTAAATAATCATTTTGGACCTTTGGTGATGGCGAAAAGCTGAAAGGAGAGGTAGTGATTCGGGCACCTCTCTTCTTTATGAACCAGCAACAGGCACATAGTTAATGAGATGCCCCTTTATAAAAATTTTTAAAACATATAATATAATATAGCTTATGTAGTGTTAATGAGATGCCCCTTTATAAAAATTGGATGTGCCCAAATCATGTAATCCCATTTTGTCAAAAAAATGAGAAACTATATTTTCTTATTTTAGTTCTCCCATTTGTCAGTATTTTCAATTATATAAATAAATTTATGAAAATAGAAATTCTCTTGATCCCTAATAATTGACGAAAAGAAGGCAGTGCTAAAACCGTTGGATTGGAATCGTTTTTAATTGTCAATTTAATAAACTAATAATTTAACAGAAATTTGGATTTCTGTTATCACTTTTCCACCTCTCTCCACCTTCCCTTCTGTCCGGCAACCTCTCGCTCTCTGCTTCTAAATTCTAATTCTAGATCCCCTCGCCCCCTCCTACCAAGTACCATCCTCACAACGAACCAGTCAGAAGAAGATTTATCAATCAACCGATCAAAAACCACACTATCAGACGAGCGGCATGGCTCTCAACCAAATTACCTCCTCTTCTCGTTCCAAGCTCCTCAAACCCCTCTCCTGCTTTTCCTCTTCTACATCCCTCCGCCGTCCCTTCTCGTCATCCTCCGATGACAATACAGTCATCACCGTCGAAACTAGCGCTCCCTTCGTCGGTCATAACATCGACCCACCCTGCCGTTCCGTCGAAACTACCCCAAAGGAACTCCTTGGCTTTTTCAACGACATGGCGGTCATGCGCCGTATGGAGATCGCTGCCGATTCCCTCTACAAATCCAAGCTCATTCGTGGTTTCTGCCATCTCTATGACGGCCAAGAAGCCGTCGCCGTAGGCATGGAAGCAGCCATCACGAAGAAGGATTGCATCATCACCGCTTATCGTGACCACTGTATTTTTCTCGGCCGGGGTGGGACCCCCTTCGAGTCTTTTGCTGAATTGATGGGTCGTAAAGCTGGATGCTCCAAGGGGAAGGGAGGTTCCATGCATTTTTACAAGAAGGAAGCTGGGTTTTATGGTGGACATGGAATTGTTGGTGCACAGGTGCCACTCGGGTGCGGTCTTGCCTTTGCCCAGAAGTACTCCAAGGACAACACTGTGACGTTCACTATGTATGGTGACGGTGCGGCCAATCAAGGCCAGTTGTTCGAAGCTCTCAATATGGCCGCTCTTTTGGATCTACCTGCAATTTTGGTCTGCGAGAACAACCACTGTAAGTAATGAAGACCCCAAGAAAGAATTGAACTGCACTTTGGCTTTAATTTTCCATCTTTACATTGTTTCTTATACGTAACTTTGCCAAGGATTTTGGTTTTGCAGATGGAATGGGGACGGCAGAATGGAGAGCAGCTAAGAGTCCAGCTTATTACAAGCGTGGGGATTATGTTCCTGGTCTGAAGGTGAGATTGATTCAATTTTCTTCTTCATGTCGTGAATGTTATGTTGAAGCTCTGTGCGTTTGAGTTTCCCATTTTCAATTTTGTTGGATAAGTTAAGACATTTTTTTTCGTAGTTTAGCACTTGTATTTTATCTCTAGTTACAGAGATGAGGTTTTTAAAGTTGACTTCTGATGGGTGCTCTGTTTATTCAATTGGGAATATACCTGTGCATAACTTGTGATATGTGATGAAGTGTTGACTGGTTGTGAGGAGAAACATTAAGCGTGGCCTTGGCGAATGTATTAGTTGATCAAAGTGCATGGAACAACTGAATAACTGTTCATAAGGTGTCTGATGGTTGGCAATTGTACTGATTAACTTTGTGATAGGTGTTGATGAGGATGAGAAGTCTCATCTTAGATTAATCACTTGAAATGCTGGATGACTATTGCACGAGTAAATTGCCGGTTAGAAAAAGGGTGTCATGCACTTGAAGTCATGGTTTTAGTTTTCCTGTTTCTTTTTGCCATTTCATAGGACTGTATTTAGGCTTTGTGGAACATCTGTCCTATGATATGCAGAATTTCTGAACCATAGATCGGAACATCCCTGGTTTTCTCATGTATTTCCGTATGTACTTAATAATGCTTCCAGTTTTATAACCTGATATTTTGGTATAAACTGATGTCTGGGAGGACAACTTTTGCAGTATTCTCCTTTTCTATAAGAGACGGGAAGAAGTAAATATTTGGTTGAAAGTGTAATTGCTGGCTTCTTATGAAGAGGAGGGAGGCCACCATGGCTTTGGATGACAGTAACTGGTCCTAGTGGTGGCATCTAATCTTTCTCTTCTGGAGTGAACAGACAATGGAACAAAAGATCATATGTATTTTCAATTAGTCTGGTCCTAACAAGGGGACTATGTAAGGAGAACAAGGTTAGATGCCTATACATGTCTGTCAGACCTCTAATGTGATAGCTTCGTGCAGGTTTACTGTTGCATCTATGTGAACCAATTATCTCCAATATCAATATCCACCGCTTCTTTCTTGTGAATTATGAACTTATCCTAATATCTTTCAATTCCTGGTAGCTAACTTGTGATTGGCAGTATTACTTATAGAGTATATTATCGTCTTATAAGTTCTATGAATTTGCATCATCTTTGGTGGGTTCCATGAGGTTGTGGTATTAGTGGATGAATTCCACAGTTTTCTTTCAACTTGACAGATGAATATTAGGGAAGTCATTGTACAGTGGTTAAACAATTTTTGGTTTTCTGCTTACATGCTATCTCTTTTTTGTCCTTGGTTTCTGAATGTCTTGTACATGTAACAGGTAGATGGGATGGATGCTCTTGCTGTTAAGCAGGCATGCAAATTTGCCAAGGAACATGCTCTGAAGAATGGACCCATTGTGAGTACATCTATTAGGTTATTATTCTTTTCTTTTGCTTTTTTCTTTTTGTGAACTTAAACTTTATTTGGTTCCATAACTGGCTTTTCCTTTTGAGTATGAGATGTTTCTTAGTCATGTGAAATGATGCCATGAAATAACAGAGATAAATGATTTTGTCTCTTTTTTTTTATTGAATGGTTTTATCATTCACATTGTTTGCACCAAGTTAATTGTTTCATTCGTTTTAGTTATGTAGAAAATAGATGGTGCTTAGCAACTTAATTAATCAAATCATGAAGAAGTATCTGAATAATTAAGCTCTAAAGTAAACCATGCCATGTTATAGCTGTTGCTAGTAATATTTGTGCCAAAACATGGACTTATTACTCTTCAAGGACAGCCTACTTATTCACTGCAAATAAATGTTTTCCTTATTTACACTAGTTGCTATTCATAATGGTTGGTTAAACTTCAATTAAACTTTTTCACTTCAGTTTCATGTTATCTTCATTCGTTTCTTTTGTATTTGTGGAAAATTTGGTCATAACATTTGATGTTTTTAGAATTTTTTTGATCAATATTGATGTTTTTAGATTTTTTTTTTGATCAATATTGATGTTTTTAGAATATTAGAGATTGACTTGTTTTTTGTACAAATCATAGGGAAACATAAATGCTTTCATGTTTGGGAAGTGTGATTGCTTCACAAGCACATTCTATCTGAATCTTTTCCTTAAAGAGTAATATCTGAATGTGATTTCCCTTTTTTACTTGCAATGAATGTGGAGAAGTGTGACCAGCTACTCTCAAGTTAAACAAATTAAAACAAAGGAGTAACAAGTTTGGTCATTGGTATAGATATGGACATATTAATGGTTTTGGAACCCTGCAGAACTACTATTCCTGGATTAGTGTCTGACAAATTTTGCTTGAAGTGAATATTTTTTAGAAGTAATTGGAATTTAAACATTGCCAAGTAGTCTTCAATCTTGCAGTCTTGAAAGCCAATATGATTTGGAAGTAAAGGGATCTACCAAAGGATGAGATAAGAATATAAAATTAAATGTGTCCTGGACTAATTTAGGCATGTAGAGATAAATATTTGCTTAAATTTCAATGGTATAACTGGGTTAGAAAAGCCATTACCCTATTTTGGTCTCAGCTATCTCTGGTCTTGGGAGGGATAGACTGTTTATGGACCTAACCTTTGACATTCTTTTGAACAAAGTGGTCACTTCCAGGCTTGAACTTATTTGCATAAAGAGGCTGCACAATCAAACCAGGTGACATTGTGTCTCCTTTAGATAAAGAAGGTATGCATATGAGGGGGAATGAATTAATGAAACAGGGAAAGAAAAGGCATTTTTTATTGATATAATTTGCATTAAATAAATCTAAAGGATAGAAGTGGCTGGTTCTAGTTCTGAGTCTTCTGACTAAGGCATTTGATTACTAAGTGAGTGGGTTAACCAGTGGAACAGGGTGCTGGGAAATTAAGAAATAAGATTTCAAAAAACGAGTGTATCTGAGATGAGGATGCTAAGGTGGATCAGTGGTAAGCTAGAAAGGAGAGAACATCAGAGCATAGTTTTTTTTTTTTTTGGAAAAGGTAAGATAATATTTATTGAGAATGAAATACACACTGGAGGCTGAGATCAGTCCCAAAACAGGCTGACTGATCTAAACAGCGATTACACAAGCCATCAAGACAAGGAAAAAAATACATCTGATACATTACAGTTTCTAAAATCTGCTGTCACAGACAACCAAGAAATCAATTTGCCCACTAACTTCTGGGTTAGGTCCTCCAGACTTAGAAACTTGTTGCTGAACACCTTTCTATTCCTCTCGGTCCAGATACACCACATTACAGCACTTGGAATCATTTTCCATAAAGTCTTCTTTTTCTTGCTCCAGCCCACAATATGCCAGCAGCATAAAAGCTCTTTTACCGACCTCAGCATCACCCAACAAGCCTTCAAGGACTTGAGGAGGTGGTTCCACAACTGAGCCGAGAACGGGCAGTGTAAACACAGATGATCAGTACATTCAGCACTGCACCCACATAAGCTGCAAGACTGGTCCAAAATCTGAATTCCCCTGCTTACAAGGTTCTCCTGGAAAGGCATTTGTTAAGAGTCATAGTCCAAACAAGGATACTGGCTTTAGTCGGACTGATAGGATTCCACACTTGCTGAACTGGGAAATCAGGAACACCCCTCCTACCAATCCTAGCCGCCAAAGATTTAACAGAGAATATCCTGTCAGGATTCCACTTCCAATGCCATTTATCCTCCGTACTAAAGATGCACTGCCTCATTCACCTCCCAATCAAAGAGATTTCTACGGAAAGAGGGAGTCCAAAGAACAGAATCACCAGATATACTATAGCACTCAGCAACTGAGGCCTCTTGGTCTGAAGCACACTGGGAAGATGAGGGGGAAGGATTCAGCAAGAGGAACATTTGAGCACCAAGGGTCCTTCCAGAATTTGATCCTATTACCATTACCAGCCCTGACTGAGATCTCCCTGGCCAACTCTGGAAAATGCTTCATTATCCCCTTCCATAGAGAGTTACCCCAGTTAGGAGGGGGGTCCCTAGATCTCCAATTTCCCCAGCTCACACCATATTTGCTAGCTATGAGAGATCTCCACCAAGCATCAGATTCTACAGCAAATCTCCAAATCCATTTACATAGGAGAGCAGAGTTAAAATATTTCAGTTTCCTTATACCTAACCCCCCTTCAGATTTGGGAAGACAGACTTGTTCCCAACTCACCAAGTGCACTTTTTTCTCCTCCTCCCAGCCTCTCCAAAAGAAATTCCGTTGAAGCTTTTCAATCTGATTTGCCACCTTCTTAGGAATAGAGAAAAGGGATAGGAAGTAGGTAGGCAAATTGGAGAGAGTACTCTTAATCAGAATCACCCTCCCCCCAAAACAAAGGTATTTAGCCTTCCAAGAAGCCAACTTCCTTTCCAATCTCTCAATAATTGGGTCCCAAATAGCAAAGGAACCACCACTCACCCCAAGCAGGAGTCCTAAATATTTGACCGGGAGAGATTCAATCTGACAAGCCAGAATACCAACACACTCAGCTAAATTGGAAACAAGTCCAACTGGGATAATTTGGCTCTTATTCCAATTAACTTTCAAGCCTGTAATCACTTCAAACCAAGAGAGAATCCCAAGAATTAGCTCCACCTGAGAGGGGGAAGCATCCACAAAACATACTGTATCATCTGCAAATTGAAGAATGTCCACCTTCTCTCCCCCCGACACCATTGCAAAACCTTCCCAATCCCCTGACTCAGCAGCCTTCTTGCAGAAAAGAGTGAGGATCTCCATTACACATAGAAATAATAGAGGAGATAGAGGGTCTCCCTACCTAAGACCCCTAAAACTATCAAAGAAACCTGCAGATTGTCCGCTTACCAAGACTGAGAACTTTGGGGAAGTGATACATACTTTCATCCAATTCCTCCATTTCTGCCCAAAAGTCATCTGAAGAAGCACAAGGTCTACACATCTCCAGTTAACATGATTGTAGGCCTTCTCAATATCAAGTTTACAAATCAAACCTGGAGAGTCTTCTTTTTTCCTGGAATGAATGAGCTCATTGGCAATAAGAACTGAATCTAGCATCTGTCTACCCGGAATAAAAGCACTTTGGTTATTTGAGATAACCCTACCAAGAACTGCTTTCAATCTTTCTATAAGGACTTTAGATAGGATTATGCAGAAGCTATGCAACAGACTAATTGGCCTAAAATCCTTAATATCCATAGCACCTTCAATCTTTGGAATGAGGGTTATAAAGGTAGTATTCAGACTTCTCTGCAATGAACCCCTCTCAAAAAAGTCCTGGAAAACATTCAATAAATCCTGTCTCACCACGTCCTAGCATTTAATGTAAAAGAGATTTGTAAGACCATCGGGCCCTGGAGACTTTTCATCAGCTAACAACTTGATAGCTTCTTTAATTTCCTCCTCAGAAAAAGGTCTCTCAATGAAAGAAGACTGCTCATCACTCAACTAGTTAAAAGAAAGAGATCTTGGGAAAGGTCTGAATGCCCAAGATTCCTTATAGAACTTCTTGTAAAAGCTAGTTGCCACTAGCTTCATATCAGACTAAGTGATACCTACCCTGCCCTCTCCCTCCAGCCTGGTAACTATAGAAGCTCTAGCTTTGGCATTTGCCATTTTGTGAAAATAATGTGTATTCCTATCCCCCTCTTTCAGCCACGCCACTTTGGCTCTGTCTCCATTTAGTTTCTTCTGCCATTGCCAATTTGTCAAACTTTAACTTAGCCTGAAATCTTTTTAATCTGAGCTCCTCAATAAGAGGACCTAATTCTTCAGCTGTGTCAATCTCCTTTATGGTACTTAGTAGAGTCTTCTTCTCAGTATCTAGATTCAAACTTCTCTCCACTTTCCAAATCTTTAGCTTTGCTTTAATGGCTCCCAATTTCTTTGCTAAAATGAATGAACTGGTACCTCCCACCTGCATATCCTCCCAAACAGACTTCAACAACAGAACTAGAGAGTCATCCTCAAACCTAACATTCTCTAATTTGAACAGAACTTTTGTTCTCTCTCTAACACCACAAACCAGTTGAATGGGAATATGGTCCGACACTGGCCTTGGAAGGGCAATCTGCTTAAACTCCGGAAAAATATCCTCCCAGTTAGAAGTAACCAGAAACCTATCCAGCCTCACTAGGGCAGGAAGGTCTTGATTGTTGGTCCAAGTATACCTATTGCCATGAAGGGGTAAATCTTGAAGCTCAAATCTATTGATAAAATCAGCAAATTGCACCATTTCCCTTGATCTTCTTCCCCCCGAGCTTCTCTCCTCCCTAGAAAGAGTGGCATTAAAGTCCCCATAAATAATCCACGGGCAATCCAGACTTCCCCTAGCCATTGCCAGCTCCTCCCAAAACTCCTCCCTCCGACTTCGGTCATTAGGACCATGCACATTAGTAATCTGACACACATTGCCATTTGCAAGTTTCAAGACAAGAGAAATTGAAAAAAGTCTAATCTGATGAGAGATCAAGCTGCAAACAGTCGGGTCCCACATACTCAGTAACCCCCCTGCACTACCAGCTGCCGACTTCGACCTCCACCTAACCTCCCCCTCCCCCCCAGATACTCCTAACCACTCCGACCTCCACAGATTCCAATTTAGTTTCTTGAATCAATACCACTTTTGAACCTGAACTTTTCAGAGAGTCACAAACTACCAGCCTCCTTCTCCCTGACCCCAGCCCCCTAACATTCCAAGATAATATCTTAAGCTCCATAACAAACTAGGAACAACAGAACACTTGGCACTTAAGCCTTTCTCCCCCCTCCCCTCACTCCTACCAACTTTATCATTAAGGTTCCAAGTCAAGCGTAGCAATTCTCTACATTTTTTAGATTTATTGCCCCCCTTTTTTACTACAGCTTTCCCCCTGGCCATACTCATTCTTTTCTCTACCCCCTCTAAGTACTTAACTGTTTCCTCTTCCAAGCCTTCTAGCGAGATCTTTAGAAATTTTCCCAATCCCATCAACTTAGAAGAAACCCATGATGAATCAAAAACACTTTCAAACTGCTCCCCTACCTGGTTCGACTGATCCACTAACAGATTGTTATTCTTCTGAGACTGCCCAACCATGACAGCAAACCTATCCGTAACACAAAGTTTGCTACCTCCCACCTGTGGCCCAACACCCTCAAGAATACCTTCACCACCTGCAATTTGAGAATTTGCAGCCACCATCACTATCGGATCCACCTCCATCAACTCCTCTTCCTCTCTTAGCACCGCTAGTTGGTTGGACTTTAGCTGAGTCTCACTTGCCAGAGTAGACGCTTGGGAAGGCCAAGATTTCACAACACCAGTGCAGGGATCTGAAACTCCCTCTCTGCCTTTCTTCTCCCTACTAGCAGCAGCCCCCTTCGTTCCTGAAAATCCCGAGCCTCCCCAGAACCCACACCCTGAAGACCACCTCCAACCTGAGGACTGAAATTTGGCGTCAGGGTCGTCCTTCGAATAGAGGATGGACTAGACTCAATATAACCATTGAGCCCAGGCCCAACTTCCAGAATAAAAGGTTGAAGAGTCGGTTGGGCTGAATAAAGCATTCCAGGCCCATTAACATCATCCGAAGTCCCATGGTCCCACTGAGACTCGAGTGGGGGAGGCTGACAGCCCTTCTGACAATTCTCTGGCACACTAACTTCCCTAGGGGCCAGCTAGAGCTCTGCAAGGCATTCTCTAATTAAGGCTTTAATGGCCTTAGTACCCCAAGCCTACCCGCTGCCCCTCAGATTTGAATTTTGAATCTCCTTCAAGCTAGATCCTGGGTAAACCCATCTGTACCATTCAAAGTCACCAACATCAGACGGCTCAAAAGAACCCCAAAACTTGCATCTTCTTCTCTATCTACGGTCATCGGAGAAGCAACTCGCGTGTCCGTCTTTTGATACCTCTCTGCTACCGAAAAATCGGGAAGCTCACTTTCGCCGAAATCTTCCAGGATTAACGTTTTGGAGCAATTCGAACTCTCCTTGTCTCCTTTAAGGACATCGCGAGACAGCCCTTCTCCACCTCTCCAACTTCGAACAGACAGCAGAACTTCTTGCCAGATCTGAACCGTGAAGACCACTTCCCCTGCCACCACTTCAACCTTGCTTGGAATTTGGTTTCGCTTGCGGATTTTCATTCTTACCCACTCGCAGGTCGCAATCTCCAGCGGGGAATCGTCCGTCTCTGTAAAACCCCCACAAGCATCCCCAATAGCCCTTATGACACTTGGGCACCAGAGCAGGAGTGGCAGGCCATAAACCCTAATCCAACATGACTCCAGGTCCTCTCCTACTTCGAAGGGATCAGGGTAATGACATCCCGCACTCGCCCCCCACCAATCCAGCAAAAGGGGGTTTCTTCCCATCTGCCACAGACCTTGTCTTAAAACCCAATCCGCACCAGCTCTTGACAGACAAATAAAGAGGAATAGACCATCCGCCATTTTCTTCACTCTCACACCCCCACCTCTCTCCAAACGCCGTTTGCCCACCTCTCTACCTCCTTAATCTCTACCCCCCATCGGAACCTACCCACCAAACAGCTCCTCAAAAACTCTCTTCTCGCAGTCACCCCCTGAGGATCCATTGCTACCACCCTATTACCATTAACCCATTTCACCTCTGACTCCCCAAAAGTAGGCCAAACCCCCGCCACCACCACTTCTCTATAAGAAATATTGCATCTTACCCTCCCTCCGTTCTCCAATCTACGGAACCAGGCAGAAGCTTCCCATCTTCGCTTCCCCCCACCTGCTCTATTATAAGAGAATCCACGCTCCATCAATAACTTCAGAAAAGAGACCCTTCAACAGCGAAGCAGACTGAAATCATCACTGCATTGAAAAAACCCTTCATATCCACAAATCTGGTGTCGTCGTTGGAGAAGAAGGCGATGTCAAGTTTCTGGTAAGCATAAGTTGGACCATGATAAGCCTTGATAAAATCTGATTTAGTTTCATCACCAAGAGCGGAATAGTTGCATCTTGCATGTGTACCTCTTCATGCATAACTCAAGGTGGTGCCCATGGAGGGTTGCCTTGCTTAAGCGCCTAGATATTTTGTACATGATGCTATTACAGATTCTTATATTCTTACCTTTTTGAGATTATAATTGTAAAATAGATATTAGTAAATCCACATTATTCATTATATGAGTTAAAATACTAGTTTTTTCATTATATTCTTTTTTGTTATCAACACTCATGTTGGTTTATACTGTCTTGAACCCTTGAAGTTTTCAAAGCCTGAACCTATAAGAAAGGAAGAACTTAAAATTTTGTCCAATCAACATATTCTTCTTTTCCCATGCTTTTTTTTCACCCAGGACAAAAGCAGGGGCTCAGCCCTTTATCTTCTGAATTTTCTTTTATTTCTTCTTTTTCTTATCATGAATATGTTGATTTTTATATGTTTTAATCTGAAGTCCATACATTTTTTTTTATGAAAATATAGATAATTACTAATGAAAGATGGTTGCTGGTTGCTATGGAACCTAGGGAATTACCCTAGGATTCATGGTTTTTATTTAAAAAAAATCCATTGCCTAGGTGATGCCTAGACAGCCACCTAGGCGACAAGGCACCTCCCTGTTGCTTAGCCTTGCCTTGGTGCCATGAAAACTATGATTCAAAGGACTTAGGATTAACCTGGTGCTGGTAGGTGACAAGATGAGGGAAAGTTAACTGAGATGATTTGGCCATGGGATCAGATGGCTGATTAGTCAATTAGTGGACCATAATGAGTTACTTTGATGCAGTAGCTGAAGAGTCAAAATTGGAAATTTCTGAAATTTTATGTATATCTGCATTTTTGGGTAACAAGGGTATTTTTGTCACTTAATAATTTATGTGGGGTCATTGAAGTTCTTTGTGACTTTTGGAACATAAGTGTGTTTGTCTTCCACTTGTAAATTTTCTACTGATGAATTAATGAAAGTGTTATTGATAAAAAAAAAAAAAAAATTATGTGGGGTCCAATGACAGGGTCTGATTTGTCTTCTTTTAGTTTGTTTATGTTTAAAGTTTCAGAGTCATTGAATGAGTAGGATTAGAGTTATTAGGTCTTCTTTGAATTGAAATAGGATAATGGCAATTCAGTTTGAGTCGTACTAGGATTCTTATGAGTGTCTAATAGTTTGAACCCTAGGATTATTATGTGTCTAGAGTCTATTAATATATATGGACGTTATACACAAAGATCAATGGAATCGATTGAGTTTTCTTGAGCTTATGCTGATTATGGTGAGTGATTCTAGACACCTTGTAAATGATTCCGGGTATTCTCTCTCTAGAGTCTCTACCTCTCTATTTTCCTTTTCATTTCTTCAAATAGCCATTACAGCCTCAACAACAATAAATTTCTGATCAAGGAATATTATTCAACATTCTCAAAGGGATGGAATTGAGCTGTTCCTACATCATACTCTGTGCAAGTATAGGATAGGGTTCTAAAAGAGAAAGGAAAGACTAAAGAAAATGTGAGCTGAAGTAAGAAATGATCCAAGGATTTAAAAAACAGAAAAAATAGATTCTTGATAGAGCACAATGATGGGACAGGATTTACGTAGCTGACCCCAAATAGTTGGGATTAAATCTGAATTAAGTTGAGTTCGGGTGGATTAACAGCTATGGTGGCCTCTCCTTTTGATGGCCGGAAGAGATGCTATACTACCACTGCCTATGGTTGAAGTGATCCATGCTAAATACTTATCATCCCCAAAAAAGTGATCCATGTTAACTGACCAACCAGCACTTGATTTTGTCTTTATTTTCCGCTTATGAAGGATTAAACTAATTGATAGTCTTTTTGATGTCCTGGCAAATGTGATACCACTTGCGTAGGACTAAGAAGAAAGCATCCAGATTGGCATCTTTATGTGATGGGGACCAGTCCAGGCATTATAAGACCTATTCTCGTAAGAAGGCCAACAAACAAGTTCTGATTTGTCACGGGGAAGACTCTTGGGACTTGGACTGATCTGATCAGGGACACTTTCGTCATTTTGACCACCCCTATGTGGACCTAGGCCATAGCATCTTGTTCTTCTAGTTTGCTAGGGCTTAGCTTTCAATATTTATCTTATTTGGTAGAAAGTTATTGTCTTTCTTGATGAACAAGACAAAGAATGGCAATTGTGTAATTATTATGAACAGTATTCCTAGCCACACAAGCCACTATAAATAAATGTATTTTCTTCCTTTTGAAGCTAATGAATGGAGCTCTCTTGCAAATTTTCTGTATGGAGTGACTCCTACAAACCCTAGAGTGATTCTAGAACCCTTGGAGTGATTCCTTGGGATTTCTCTCTTTTTTCTCTAACCTTCTCTCTCTCTCTCTCTCTATCTCTCTGTCTGTCTATTCCTCTCTCTTTATGTCTTGTGATAGTTTATTCCAGCCCTAATACATCATTATGTGTAGGTAGCATTGAGGTAGTGAATGTCTAGAAGCTAGCCCTATATTTAGCCCCCTGCTAAGTTGGGCATTTGGACATAGCTGTTCAAATGAAGAATTGATAAGATAGTATCTATGGATAGTTATAAGGCCAAACGTATTATACTTGTGTGGGTCATTCATTTAGTTTTGTGTTTCTGGTGCTTTCAACCATCCTTACAATTAATGATGCTATTCATAATTTGGTTCATGCATCCAAAGGCTCCAATTCAAATCTTAGAGTTCAAAAATAATCCATCAATTATTGTTCAAATCTTACAGATCTAGTTGTAAAAATTATACTTTACCTGATTCTGTCATAAGAAGCAAGAAGGCATCATCATCAAAGACAAGCTGGCTGTTGGAGTTACAGATTGGGTAAAAAAGAAGTGGAAATTAATGGGTGTTAGTTGACCCTATGATTAGAGGCTAGCAAGTGGTTGCTAGTTTTACACCCTAGACAACCTTTATTACTGCCTTGCAAGAATGAGAACTACCAGACACAATGGGTGGAGATGAACCTTGATGTCTTTTACTATTGTACTCATCTTTCTCTTTATTTTAATAAATTGATTCTGTTATTGATTAAAAAAACCTTGATGACTTTTATGAAAGAAGGGAGTTCGAATGGCTAACTAGGGGTTTAGAAATTCAGCTTCAATGGGTGAAGAGAAGTGCAAATTCCTTTGTGGATACTCTAGCCAGGTGGAGGGTGTTTGTCAGGTGGTTATAGAGAGGTTAGATGTATTGGCATCCAGAATGAAACAGGTTATTCAGATGGATTGTAAGATTTGCTGATTCTTGTTTAGACAATCTTGCAATAGAAGTGATTGGGATGGTTGACTTGTTTTGAGTGACTTGTCTTTGAGCATCTAGACTTTGACCTTTCCATCCTGATTTGCCAAACTTCTTGCCCTGTATGGCAGGTTTGCTCTTATATTTATGGTTGTGTAAATATGATAGGAAGAAATTAGCTTATTAAGTATTTTCTGTTAATTGCTAAGAGTTTCTTAGTGATTATTTATCCAAAAAACAGTGGCCTAGTGATTACTTGTCCAAAAGAAGAGTGGCTTAGTGACTACTGCCCGTATTAAAGATTGAATACTGTTGTGTCCATATCTTAAGTCACAGTCACACTAATTTCAATCAAGCTGATGCCTTGCCTTATGAGTTTTCAGATTCTTGAAATGGACACTTACAGGTACCATGGGCACTCCATGTCAGATCCTGGAAGCACCTATAGGACACGAGATGAGATTTCTGGAGTGAGACAGGTTGTTAATTTCACAATGTTTAGCTTCTAAATTGAAATTATTTTTTTGATAAATCTTCTAAATTGAAATTATTTTTAATCTTTGGCCATATGAACTTAAAGTTACCTTTCTCCTCTGGCTTGTGATTTACAGGTGCGTGATCCAATTGAAAGGATAAAAAAGTTGATAATATCTCATAACCTAGCAACTGAAAAGGAGTTAAAGGTATTTATTTTGCACAGACTTTAAATGTTTATTTTTGGTGATTTTAGATTCTTGATTTTCAGGGCTAACTTTATTTGTCTTGTCTGAAATCTGAATGGGTTTTGTCTGGATATAGAAAGCCTTTTTGATTGTTGTCTGCATTTATGTTCTCTCTTTATTACTTCAAGGTTGTAGGTTTGAGTTATGAATTATGTGTTTCAACAAAACCCCAAAGTCTGAGCATAGTTCAGAGCTAGGAAATAAGGAGGAAACTCATTGTGTCAGAAGATTGAATTTTGCAATAATTTTCTTTTTTCAGGATATTGAGAAGAATCTCAGGAAAGAAGTAGATGAAGCCATTGCTCAGGCTAAGGTAAGAGGCCATATGTTGTGGATATTGCTGACTTATTCTACCATAGATCCTAGCTATGGTTCTGGACATGTATATTGGCTTTTCCTTATAGGGCAAGATTTTTCATTGTTGACCTGGTTCTGTTATCGATGCCACTTGTTTTCTCATGTTTTCAGGAAAGTCCCATGCCCGATCCTTCTGAACTTTTCACCAATGTTTATGTAAAAGATTTTGGACTTGAGGTAAGTTCCATTTCTCTGCTATCATTCTTTCTTAGTATGGTTATGTTTATCTGTTTTAATGAGAAACAGGGAGAGACTCATGGCCATGTTTAGTTTGATAGACAGTAAGAGAGAAGAAAGTCGAGGGAAAGTTCTTTTTTTCTCAACTTTCTGTTTCTCTCTTACCTTCTATCAGACCATATACAACCTAAACACCAAAAACAAGGTGGAAATTAAAAAAAAAACTTAAATAGAAATACTTGGTTGTATGTTTTTAGATGGGTTTATAAGAGGTGTTTTCCTCAGAGTTCAATTCATTTTTTGAATAGTAACAATTGTTTACATTTTTACAGATAAATATATTGAAAATAATGATTATTATACAAATGAAATAGTAATCATGTTTACCATATAGATGGAGAACATTGGTTGGCATTAATTACAGAATAGAAGAGTTAAGACTAACTTGGCTCCCCTTGTGCAGGCATTTGGAGTAGATAGGAAGGAAGTCAAGGTCGTTCTTCCCTGAAAGGAATCGAAGTTTCAACTTTCCACTTTCAAGGACGATTTAACCAAATTCCAAGAAATAAAAGGTTAAGCGGCGGTTGATGATTATTGGCTTTTCCCATCCTCAAGAAAAAAGGAAACTCCAAAGGATAAAAGAGTCAATAGCTGGACTGAATCAAATGGGCTCCATTTAGAGTATTCTGGATTTGATTTTTTGTTTTTTGTTTTTTGTTTTAAATTCTGCCGCAGGCTACGCAAGAATGAATTTCAATATGATATTGAAATAAAAGTATTACAAATGACAGTTTTGGGAAAGAAATAATAGTTTTGATTTTATGTTTCTCTTAAAGAAAATTTCCAGAGGTTTCATATTCATATATGATAATTGAAATTCAACTAATAATTTCAAACTACTTCCCCCTATCTTTTGTTCATCCCGCTTCAGATTTGCACTACAAACTAACAGAGCCCGAGCCTAAAGAAAGAACTCAGCAAGCACAATGCATTGTGTTCGCCTGTCGTAGAATTACAGAGCCAGGTGGTCATTTGAATGGGCAATATTTCTATGGGTGGCGGAAAATTTCTTTTACAACCATTTGAAAGTGTCGTCTGAAATGAAGATGAAGCGCATCATCCTTTCTGCTCCGCTTGCCGAGCCCCGAAATCTGGGGATTAATGGAAGTTTAGGATGAGTAGACTATGGTCCTGATCAGATTATAATCCTTTCTGCTCTGCTTTTAAGTTTTTAAATGAAAGCTAAATGCACATATGCATTGTATTTTGTGAGTTCTACCTACGTTGTTTTAGGGGTTGGGGGGTTATTTTAGAATTCACATCTCCCACTCAATAAGGGCAGCAAATTCATTGCTGTTATATTGGTGCCTTGAATTCTTTATTGTGATCTGCTTTATGACCTTCTCTGAATTAAGTCGAGAAAACCTTATAGCAAAATTTGGTGTTTCAGACCCCATCCATATTCAACTTCTGAGTTAGACCTGAATACAAACAGTTAGGTAGTTTGGGAGTTTCTCTTATATATAGCTTTTTGGTTTAAACAAAAGTTGAAAGGTTGTGTACAACTTTGTACTCTTCATCATTGTTGATTTTATAATTGATTTAGAGCATATGCCGAATTATGTAAATCTATGTATTCTCTGTGTTTTACTACTCTCTATCTCAATTTATACTTCATTTTTGGGTGCCACTTGAATCTATATTTTCAGTTTTGCACAACAATTACAATACTAATTGTTTGTGGGGGTCGGGGGGGGGGGTTCACCCTGTACTGGAGTTATCTTCAATTGGCCACGTGGCAAAGGATTTAGGGAGAGAGGAGCTAGAAAAGCTAGAATCAGTTACGATTTCTAGATATTAAAGAACCTTCATCCGAGCTATTTAGATGAATAGTTTGAGCATTTCTTAATTAACTATATTTGCCAAATGCACATTCATACAGCAAGAGCTTAGAACACATATCCTGTTGAGCTGCGGCCATATATTTTACTGAAAAGGAAGTATATGGTGAAAGCTCAAATTTAGCTGCTGGTTGAGAACAAGATGGGGTGATCAGCTCCACCTGTTTCCAAATCCAAACCTCCTCAGCACAAGGACAACTAAAATGATGCCCAGCTTCTGTTGCTGAAAGGTCCCAAGAAGAATATATTGTTAATTATAGGTTTTGTAATGGTGGTTCTTTCAATAATAACTTCCTTTTTTTTTTTTGGCCATGGGACAGGGGGAGACAGGACCCACATAGGGGTGGGGGCATAAGGGTTTGTTGGGTTCAGGCCGAGTTGGTTTTTTTTTATTTGATAAGTGGCCGGGTTGGGGTTGAGCCAACCTGTACCAAATCCAACCCATTGGTATATTATAATTGAATTACTTATAACTATAGCCTTCACTGAATATGAGGGTACTATTGGTGGGATGGGATGGGCGGATGGGTAGGGTTCGGTGTCCCATTTTATTTAGTCAGATTACATTTGAGCTGTTGACATCTTTAGATTTGGAAAGAATTAAAGCATTTGTCTCACCGTACGACTACTTCTCTCCTTCCCTAAAATGAAGGAATGGGCCGAAAAGGCAAAATACATGTGGTTAAAGTTAAACATGCCCTTATTAGGGTAAGGGTAAAGGGAAGTATGTACTTTTTAAGCCCCATTTGGTTCTCGGGAATATGGGTTTGGAATCTGAATTCGAATGGGTTATTATGATTCTAATTGTTTGATTTGGCAGAATTTAAATCCCATTTCCATTCCTGATGGAATGACATTTTCTCATTTGAGGGAATGGCCATTCCCTGCCCCTTTCTTGGGAATGAAATCTCATTCCTGCTGATTTTAATTCACATTCCCATTCCTGTCTGAACCAAACAGACTATAGGAATGGATCATTCCAATTCCAATTTTAGAAGATTTGGATTCTGATTTCGGTTCTAATTTCGACTGCAAACCAAACAGACCCTTACATCTCCAACGATAGAAAAAAAAATCTTAGCTAAAGGATATGTTTTTTTTTTGGGGTGAATGACGGTTCAGCTTAGGATCAGAATTTTTAGGCCCAAATTACAGTTGGGGTGGGTGCCAGCTCGGAATTGATGCCAATTTATGGGTGGGCATTGGTGTATAGAGTGGGAATTTGACATTTTGAATGTTTATAACTCTGCATTGAGCCTGTCCGTACTTTTCTGTTTTTTTGGGTTAATTATGTAAAGTCAGTAAAGTATGACATAATACAAGTTGGCTATGGTTCGAGTTGTAAAACATGGTATGGTTGTATGTGGGTATTCAGAAACTTCAGGATGTTATGTTGTAATGCTTTAGATTGGGTGTTTCTTCTGGTTTAAGGACCCAAGCCCTTCTAATGAATGCTATTTTTGTACCATTTATAAAAATGGGGATGTTAACAATTTTTAGTCAAAAAGCCTTTTTTTACTTTCCCTTTTTATCCTTTATGATTTTTGTTTTTTCAGTAATTTATTTAACTATTATGATTCCTGAAGCCATATGCTAATTTTTAGTCAAAAACCTTGATTTTACTTTCCCTTTTTACCCTCTATAATTTTTGTTTTTTCAGTAATTTATTTAACTATCATGATTCATGAGGCCACACGCTGTCCATCAAACTTTTTCCAATGATAAAAACTGAGAATGCAAACTATTAACATGGTTGTATCTTGATTCTACTTTCCATCTTTACTCTTAACAATTTTTGTTTCCCAATGTTCTTTTTTGATCATTCAAGTATTTGATTTTATCATAAATGGCTACTTACACTCTTCGGTGCTGACCTTATTGTTACCTACTATTTTCATTTAATTCATTACAATCGTCCGTAAATTCTCATCAATTACACATGAAACATAAGGACTGCTAAATGGTGATTGGAGATTTGAGATCCCATAACCAATAATTTATCGGTATTTATGTTTTTATTGAAATCATATATCAACCAATTATTCTATAAATTCACCTTGATATTTAAAATAAAAATTAAAAATTCATGAACGTTACTTAGGATTAACATAATGCATGTGAAATCATCTAAACACCAAAACTTGAAAACAATACAAAAGACACCTCTTATTGAATTAATATTAATTTTAGTTAGATAATAAGAATCCTATTATGGGCTTAATATTAATTTAGTACTAAAAACTGAGAATGTTGCAATGGGTTTGGGCAAAACACCTTGATTTTATTTTCCAATTTTACCCTCAAATTTCTTTTTTTTCCCATTGTATATATTGCCATTGCAAAATCATTATGAAAAACATAAAATGAAGAAAATAATATAAATTACAAAAAAAAACAAAGAAATCCATAGAAAAGTTACTAAAAAATATAGAAATTTCTATACCATACTAAAAAAATGAGAATGTTGCAATTGGTTTAGTCCACCAACTTTACCCTCAACTTTCTATTTTTTCCCATTGTATATATGTCATTGCAAAATAATTATGAAAAATCGCATAAAATGCAGAAATAATATAAATTACAAAAAACAAAGAAATACATAGAAAATTTACAAAAAATATAGAAAATCATAAAAATTAAAGAAAATAACATAAATTACAAATCTATACCATACTAAAAATGAGAATGTTGTAATTGGTTTGGTCAAAAAACCTTGATTTTACTTTCCAGCTTTACCCTCAACTTTCTATTTTTTTCCCATTGTAATATTGTCATTGCAAAATAATTGTGAAAAAAACACAAAAATTGAAGGAAATAAATTACAGAAAAACATAGAAACATAGAGAAAATTTACAAAAAAATATAAAGAATCACAAAAATTGAAGAAAAAATAATTACAAAAAACAAAGGAAAACTATAAATTACAGAAAATGAAGAAAAATAGTAGAATAAAATGAGAATTTATATCTACTACCATATATAAAAAATAAAAATGATCCAATTAGCGTGGTCGAAAGACCCTGATTTTTCATACCAATTCTACCCCTTAGTACATAAATTCTAGAAAAGTATAACTATAAAAAATACATAATATACAAATAAATATAGGAAATGTAGAAAATAGCATACATTAAAGAAAAATAAAAATGCAAAATAATTATGAAAAAAAATAGAAAATGAGGAAAATAATATAAATTACAAAAATAAAGAAATACACAAAAAGTTACAAAAATATAGAAAACCATAAAAATTGATGAAAAATAACAAAAATTACAATAAATAAAGAAAACGATAAATTACAGAAAAATGAAAAGAAATTGTAGAATAAAACAAAAAATTATAGAAAAATATAAAAAGTGAAAAAATATAACAAAAATTGCACAAAAATACAAAAATTTCATTCCATGGGCCCTATACATGTTTGTCAATTGGGCCCACGTCTTATAAAGGCATTTGGCCACTGGGACTGTATAATGTGTGTGGCTGTTAAGTAGGGCCTGCAACTCATGTCCTCAGTCGTATGCAACACTTTGACACCTTATGAATCGTTCGATTGTTTTATTCTTGGACAAATGTGTGAAAATGATCAATGTGCCTAGAAGATGTTTACATACATATTACTCTAGTGGTTGGCTGATAAATTTTGCTTCCAACTACTTTCTTTATTTCCTTTTTAGTTAAAAAGTAAGAAGAAAATATTTTTTGGGCTTAAATGTAAGTTATTTAATAATCATCTTAAATATGAATTCTGCTATTCAATAATTAATTGAGTAAATTAACATAATAGTTTAGTTTACTTCTAATCGTTAATAGTAATTATTTTCATAGGTTTTAAGTTATTGCAAAATAGGAGATCAGTTAAGAGTGGCATCTCCAATTCTCCATAAATTTTGTGTTTCATTATATATATAACTTTATAATTGATTTGGTGCATTAATGTTTCAATATTACGCATTTGCAACCAACATGTTATAATTATAAAATTTAGATCTTGGCATTTTGTGATAGGGCTGCAAGTCGGGACGGGTTGAGGCCAACCCTAGCCCAACCCTAAGTTCTAAACCCTAACCCAACCTAACCCCAACCCTAACACTAACTAAATTCCTTCAACCCTAACCCAACCTTCTTCCCATCCCTTAAAACCTCATAGGATTTCTTGATTTTAGATCTTAACTCAACTTTCACTACATATATTAATCCTATATTTCATTAGTATTTGTTTGTTAACGTTTTTTTTTTTTTTTTTGTTCTTTTGGTACAAAATTCAGAAAAACAACTTACAATAGGTCTTTCTTGGAAGGTAAACAACGTAGAGGAGATGAAGAATAAAATTTAAAAAAAAAACATAAAATAATGTTATTAAGGTTTTAGTCTTTCTGATTAGGATTAAGTGAAGTGATGATTATCTTAAAAGAAATACATAATACTATGTGGTGGGGGCTATACAAATATCATGCATCTAAATAAATCAATGTATATTATATATTACATATAACATATATTTATATATTACATGTACTATAGAGTCGGGTTGGCTAAGGGGTCAAACCTAACCCAATCTGAAGTAAAGTCGGGTTCATGAATTTCAACCCTAACCCTAACTCGAACGTCAACCCAACCCAACTTTTTCGGTTGGGTTCAGGCCAACTTTGCCCAAGTTGCAACCTTATTTTGTGAGGATAGTCTTTTCTTTTATGTATTAGGACTTGAACGGTATGTGAACTTTCATCTATGCCCGAGATATAAAAGCATAGTCAAACATCACCATCAATATCAAATACCCTGTGCATTGCACGGGTCATTCTATTAATATTTATCCCAAAAAAAGGTAAAGGTATAAATTTTGAAAAGTTGAATTAAGGGTAAAAGAGTCTTTCTATCTAATCTAACGGTAAAACATAAAAGATACTGCATTTAAAACTTCATAGGTAATTTAAGTAGGGTTTTAAAATTTAAACCTGAGAGATACTTTGATAGATAGTTCAGGAGTAGTTCAAGCTTGTTTGGTTTGAAAGAAAATAGTTGAAAAACAGAAAGTTGAGGGCTAACAAAATTTATGTAAAGGCTAAGAGAAGGGGGGAGGGTGATTGGATAGAAGAGAGCTGCACAACCCATCTGTTTATTTTATGATTTGATTTGGTATCTAAAATTCAGAAAATCAGACTGAAACCATAAAATCAAAATTATAAAATTTCTCATAACGCACTAAACTGCCGATTTCAATTTAGTTTGATCCGATTTGGCCGTATGTACCATATAACGAACTCCCTTAGATATATTAGATTGGATATGATGCATTTAGTAATTGCCACCAGAGATGTTGATTCATCGTCAATTTAGGTGATGTTTGGCATCGATGACTTATTATGAGAAAATGGTGCTATATCAGAAAAAGCGGTGCTTCAAACAACACCCCCTTGTTTGGTACAGTTTTTCCAGAAAAAAAAAAAAAAAAAAGAAAAAAAGCATTGTTCCAGACCATGCCTTGAAAATTGGGAAAGTGTGGTTTGGAGCAATGTAAAATTTAGTATGTATTTGGTTCCTTGGGCATTTATGATAGGTCGTTTATTTGTATTTTTTCACTTTAACATATTTTACTTGAAATGTTTCCTATTTTTGTTGTTTGGTTGGGCTTCACTTTAAACGTTTTTTACTCTCCACCTCAGATACCTATTAAAATGTGCCACATCAGGATTTGGTTTCAAGAAACGTTGGGGCATTGGGGGAAACAAGAATTTGATGTTTCCCCAAATGCCCCATGCACAAAAATCAAAGCGTTTCAGTTTTCTATCATTTATTTGATAAACGGTGAAACTAAATAGTTGTTTCATTTTGCTTCATCTGCAATAAATGCCAACGCCTATGTAACGCTGATGTGGTGGTATTTTTTTCAATAAACACCCATAGAACCAAACATAGCTTCAATGTTTTCTGAGAAAACGGTGCATTGCTGATAGTGGTGCAATGATGTGGCATCATTTTGGACATTGGATAATATGGATCAATGTTGAAAATATTGCTGCCAGCACTGGTACCAAACAAAACTAATGTTGTTTTCTCAGAAAATGCTTATATGGCAGCACTGGTTCCAAACAAAAAATACTTACAACTCCACATGCCCAACACTGTTTTTATAAGAAAATTGTACAATGTTCCCAACACCGATACCAAACACCTACTTAGAAAATCTCTAGGTAGAGGGAAATCAGATCTGCTCCTCACAGCGTCATCCCACCGTGTATTGGGAATATCTTATGTCCTTTGTGTTGTTATTCATGGGAAATGTGGGATACATGGCAGGATGGGGCTGTGAGGTTCGTGTCGGGTGTGATACGTTGGGAGCTGAAAGCTGATCCCAGTTCCGGTGGAGGATGCCATGATCTCTCTATACATTTCCATTATGCCATTGCTCAAAGAACATTGCCAACTTGGATGGCATGTCTTTTTGTGTACGTGTGTGTAGAAGTCTCAACGGAGAGGTGGTGTTGCTGCATGGTTGTTGATGACAGTGTTTTCGAACCATTGTTGATTCAAATAGTCGGACAGTTCGGCCTGAGAGTCGTTCAGACAATCGATTTCGTTTCATTCTCAATTCGATCTTTGGCTAAAAACCGTTGACTTGATGAATAATTCATTGATTCAGTGATTAAACCATTGATCAATTCGATCTGAATAATGATTTTTAATCTTTTTGTATTTAAATTATTTTTATTTTTTAATTGAAACAAGCCATCCATTCGAACCAAACAATTGAATCATTGACCCAAAAATTGATGATCAAAACGATTTTGCTTTCGGATCGATTTTTAAGACCTTGGTGAACGAAACTTGATTAAAGTAAACACATGATTCACTCTTCAGAGTTTTTCTGCAACACTGATGTGGCAAGTGGACGAAACTTGTTAACAAAGAAACACAAACACCGCCATTCCAATTTCAAACAAGAAACAACACGGTTCAATAGGACCAAAAGTGATTTTGGACTTGGACTGTCCATTTGTCGCAGCTGGCTCACGGTTTTCTTGAAAAGCGTCACCACTCACGCGCGCGCCCAATCGTTTACTTTTTCGTACCAACCGATGGCATTTTTAAATGTTCTACAACGGACCAATCATGATGTGGCACATGTATCAGCCTCATACGTGGCATCCACATGTATGGATGATGGGCCCAGTCTTAGTGTATTACGATGATACCATTGATTCCCAGTGTGATTTGAACTTGATAAGATGTTGCTTCTAGAAACAACTTTTGTCGTTCACACGTAGCATAAAGACTGCTACAGCATATTTGCCTGGTGTAAAATTAAAACGAAAAAGAAGAGAGAATCAAAATCCTCATTCCTCATTCCTCACCAGAGAAATACTTTGATGAGTTGGTGAATGTTAGAAGTTTTCCAGGGAAACGTATGTAATCATCTCATTGTTTGGCAACTTCCCCTCTGCCCCTATTTATATGATATAAATTATAATCATCCGCATTAATTAATTGCACATGGTAGAGATACATTTTTAGCATTGGAAAAAGGATAGGATGGTCTTTTCCACTGTTCTAATCAAATAATGAAATAATATCAATGTCTGAATTCTTCCTCGTTCCCTTGACTGAGTCCTCCTCCTCCTCCTCTTGTGCCAATGCCTTATAATTTTGTATTTTTAATATTCCTTTTCAGTGGGTTTTACCTGGAAAAATAGGTGGTCGATTATGGCTAGGTGTACAAATTGGGTATCCCATTTTGGTCACGTTCTCTCATCGCTGATCATCAATAGCTTGAAAATCTTTTGTTGTTTGAAATCGGGTGAATGATATATATAATCAAGGCAGCGTACGTGTTCCTGGTTAATTTATTCTACAAAGTGCAGATTATTAAGTCTAGTAACAAAGATAATTTGCACTACTCAACTCTTTAATCCTTATTTTACAGCAACACTTTAATAGATCGATGAAGACGATTAATACTGAGTAGTCAGTACATAGTTCATTTCTTTACCTACTATGTTTACCCAGTCCGAAAGCATCTGTTGTAAAATTATAAAAAAGTAAAAATAAAAAGCAGTTGTTGTAAAAAAAAATAAGTCCATTTGCACAACTAACCACAGGCCAATTTCTGGGAAGCAAGTAGGTTATTGATGAATTTCTAATTAAAAATTTGTTAGGATGTGTTTGGTTTTGATAGAAAATAAGATGTAATTTCACAGAATTTACAAAGAAATTAAACCTCTGTTTTTCTTTTATTCTCTAAAAAACCAAAACCAAATACCCTTATCTTTAATTCACTATCATGATATCATCATCCAATGGAAGAAGTGTGTTATCTTAATTTTAATTTTATTGTCAGGCAGTTAAGGCATCAACCTTAACTAAGCTAAGCTCACCTACTTCTACTACTTGTAATAATAACTACCTCAGATTTGGTTTACCAAAACTCGCGTACCACAACTAAAGAAGATGCCGGATACCGGCCGAAACAAGAAATAAAATAATTAGCACGTGACGTGATTCTAAGAGATGAAACGTATCGTATGTGTCCACTCGTCACCAAAATTTTAAACAAATACAATGAATCAATGAAACGGGCCAGAGTAAAAAAATCGAAGAAACGTAAACGGGCCAGCACAACTACACAAGTGCTTACCTCAGTTCATCATCTCATCTGTCGTCACCGTTCCGATCGATCGATCGACGGACTTCAAATTTTAAACGCTGGCTTGGCTGGTCATGGGTCACATCTCACATCCGAAATTGTAAGTAAGCCGTTGGAGTTGGAGAGCTACACTACACCTGATGATGTATATTTGTTTTGTTCGCGTGGTAGTAAAATAAATTAATTAAATATTTGAGTGGGTTTTCGATCTATCTGTTCATTGATCGATGTTGGTGTATTATAAGGTTGTTCTCCACTAACGTCTGAGTCCGAGTCACCGTGTGTGTTGGTGGACCGGTGTAATTAAAAAGGCCCTGCACCTCCTTTAAGGCAAATCGTTTCCCCAAGACTTAAGTAATTAATTTGTCTTTACTACTACTGAAACCTTCAGACCTCTCCACCAATTAATCAACAGATCTCATTACACAACCACTCTGCTGCACTCAGCAGACTTGGCTTGCGAGTTGCGAGGCATGTTCAACTGCTATTAATCCATCGTCAGTTATCTATTGAAAATATCAAGATTATACTTTAAAATAATATGTTTTTTATTGTCTTTTCTATTGAGATTGAACCGGTTATCTTTAAAAAAAGAAAAAAAGAAAAAATATATAAAATATAATAGAAGAAAATAATAACCGAAAAGCAAAGAAATAAGTAGACAAAAATATGTTTAAAGATATAAAGATAGAAGACAATGACTTCATTAATTTAACATCTCAGACACCTCAATTGGTTCAAATATCAACTTATCAAGGTAGAAGATAATGGATAGCGTCTTCTTTTGAAGGGTAGTTATGACATTTTCAATAGATAACTGACATTAGATTAATGGCAGGGACCAACTTGACACTTTTTGAAAGCTTAAGTACTACAGTGACACATTCGAAAGTTTGGTTACTAACTTGGCACTATCCACAAATTTCAGGGTACTAAAGTGGAATTTTCCTTTAATTTTAATTAATTCGTCAAAACTCCCAGAAATTACCCATGTAAAAAGAATGAAGTTTACATAAAGACTGAGGGGGAGGGGGTAGCTCGGCCCCTTACATCATTTAAATATTAATCTGTGTATTATCAGAGGGGAAAATTCCCGATGAGTGCCCCATACTTTGGGTCTAGTGTCACTTTGGTCCCCAAACTTTAAAATGCAACAATTCAATACCCGGACTTTCAAAACGTGACAATCCAGCACCTGCCATTAACTAGCAGTTAATCAATCGTTAGGTGATATTTTAAAAAGACATGTCCTTCGAGTGTCATTTAATTTTTTTATCAACTATCCAAGCATTGACAAAAAAAATTAATAATTTCAAATCCTTGCCTCTTTTATTCAAGAAAGTTGGGGTCACTAGAATGCCCACTCAAACGTAATCCTATCTTTCTTCAATGGAAGAAGCAAGGATTCGAGATTATTAATTTTTTGTCAGCATTTGGATGGTTAATAAAGAAAATTAAATAACACTTGAAGTACATTTGTGTCATTTTCAAATGTCACTTCACCTATAAGTATTGGATTGTCATGTTTTAAAAGTTTAAGTATTGAATTGTCACATTTTAAATTTTGGGGATCAAATGGCACTAGGCATAAATCACACAGCATTAATCGAGAATTTTCCGATATTAGGGAAATAAAAACCTCACGTGGAACATCATAACTATGCAGATATTAATTCTCTCCAATTTTATTTTATAGACTTTATTTGGTTAATTTACATGTTAAATGAAAGAATAAATGATTTTTTTTGGGGGGAATTTATGTTTAATTATATGTATGACTATGAATAATAATTATGGACAAACGAGACTCCTATACTAGTGGACAGCCTCACTAATGGATGGTCCTACCGCTTTTTTTTTTTTTTTTTTTTTTTTTTACGCTGAACCAGATGGTAGCAATAAACATCTCAAAGTTTTATATTAGCCACGTGGTAGTTGGTAGCTTATTATTTATGGAAATGTACATTACAAATTCTGAATTCCAGTACAACCTTACACAATTCAAAATTATAAATACCCCCACCCTAAAACACCATGGCTTACGAATTGACATCAATTCTGAGCTTGCACTTACCCCAACTGTATGGTGGGGCTAAGAATTTTTAGGGTGTGCTAAACAGTCATTCTCCCCTATAATTTAATCATAGGGATCGGTGGCTAGCTTTTATTATTGAATAGGATAGTGAATAAAATGTTTCTTCCAATATTTTTGAATCATTGTTCAGCTCGGGAACCGTTAGACAATCGGTTTTGTTTATCCCAAACCCGGCCTCTGGCCAAAAACCGTTGAATTGGTCATTGACCCATTGACCTAGGTGGTGGAATCGTTGGTTTTCAATGGTTTTTGGCTCTTTTTTATTTAATTATTTTATTTTAAATTTTAATATTTTTGATAAAATAGGTTGTCTATTTGAACTGTCAACCCGAAAACTGGTGGTCAGAATAGTTTCACTTTTGGGTCAGTTTTTAAAACCTTGGTTTCTTCTATCAAAAGTAAAAGTATATAAAATAACTCACTAAGAAAGTGAACTTGCTTGCTGCGCAATGTTGCATCTAAAGACTTAGAGGTACAAATCGGGCTATGTTGGGCGGGTATGACACAACTTTGTAGGTTGCTTGTGCTTTAGAAAGTTGTGCCATGCTAGCCCATGGGCCTATGTGGGACGTGCTTGCCTCCTTTGGGTTCCTTAACAGGCCAGCCTCGATATGACCCATGGTACGGGCCTAGGTGGGCCTAGGTTGTTTGTTGAGCCTTGGGCCAAGTTGGGCCATGGCCTCACCTTGGCCATGAGAGGCATTTTTTTTTTTTAAATTTTGAAAAAAGAATGATAAATTAAACTAATAAAATAGATAAAAATTGAAAAAAATCTTAAATTTTTATTTTATATTAACTTTGATGTATACAATTGCTTATATATATGAAATAGAAAAAGTACAACACAATTGAAAATAAAAATTTACATATATTATATATTATTACATAATTATTATACATATGCATAAGGTTTTTAAAACTAGACTAGATAGGGAATCATTCTGGAGTATAGTTCACGATTTGAATTCTGATCGTTTGGTCCGAACGGACAATCCACTTTGACAGAAAAAATAAAAAAAACCCCAAAAAATGGCCAAAAACCATTCCTGAGTCGAACAGTTTGACGGTCCAACTGTCCGAAGCAACTATTTGCTGACCTAATCAATGATTTTTGGCCAAAAAGTAGTTTTAAGATTAAACGGAACCGGTCAATTGACCCTAATTTTTCCTATATGACCGTTCGGTTCGGACCAGTTTTGAAAACATTGCATATACATATACATGTACTACGGCCATGTTGTTCTGACCCACGGGCCTGAAAACCTAAGCTCGGCATCGCCCATAGCCTAACGGCCTGGGGTGTGTGCCGGGCCACGTCGTGGCCCGCGTGTTACAGTAATGGGTCAGCCTGCGGCCCGATTTATATCGGCTCTATAGAGACTTTGAGCCAATGATATTCATAAATCCAATCAAATTTAAAAACGTGAAGCTTACAGTCGCATCAAGATTTTGATCGTGCCTGAAAGGACTAAAACTAAAACAAGACTAGGTTTGGGAATCTCCTTGGATACCTAGACATATCTTTTGAAGCCAGAAATTGTGGCTTGTGAGTTGTGAGGTTTTCCCGGGCCCGGCCCACTTCTCGTGTCTCGGTTCAGAGCACGTGATCACATGGTATTGGGCCGATGAGCAGAGGCCTTCTGCCGTCACTCAAGGATCCAGACTTCTCTCTCTCCCTCTCTGTTCCATGCCAGTCTGATTGCTGCAGCCGTCAAATATCATTCACAGCTGGCGGCATGAATGCCCAGCTGTTTGGTCATTAGGTAAACATTAATATTAATATTTATATCTAATTACTAAAATAACCTAAAAAACAAGTAAAATAAGATTTCACCCTTTTAAAATTTAAGCATTTTAACTTTAGCCCCCGAAACAATTCTTGTTCAGCGGTTGAGACTTGAGAGTTTGAAACTTGAAAGGGAGAATAGCAGAATATACCCGCGTCCTCTCCTCTGTATACCAAACCCCCGAATAGTAACATGGAAAACCGAAGCCGCGTTTAGTTTATCAATTTATATAAACGATAAAGAAGAAAGAGGCCGCGTCTGCGATTTCATTCTTCCTTCTTGACCATTCCTCTCTAGATTCTAGACGTCTTTTTCTTGGATCCTTCCTCTTTCCCTTTCTTCTTTCATTCTTTGTTGTAATGGCGTCGATATAAAAATCATCATCAACGGCATGAATAACTAATAGAAACTGAAGCCACTTCTCCCTCTCGTCTGAAACGAAAATGCTCTCTTTACAATCAACTGTTCCCTTCACTCTCACATTGTTCGTCCTTCTTCCCCTTCTTGTTCTCTTAGAGCCGTCTCATGCCATTCGATCGTTTCCTATCAAAGAAAACGGTGACAGAGGATGGTTGCCCGTATTCGCCGAAGCGCCGGAGTACCGAAACGGTGCTGAATGTCCAGTCTCCTCTTTCAAAGGTTGCATAACGTCGTGCGATCCCTCCCATGTTCACATCGCCATGACTCTTGACTCGGAATACCTCCGAGGTTCCATATCTGCGGTTCACTCCGTTCTTAGGCATGCTTCTTGCCCTGATAATGTATTCTTCCACTTCATAGTCGCAGAGTCTGATCCAGCGAGTCCAAGATCCCTCGATCAAGTTGTCCGCTCTACTTTTCCTTCTCTGCATTTCAAGGTTTATCTATTCAAAGAAACCGTCGTCAAAAATCTCATCTCTTCTTCCATTCGCCAAGCCCTCGAGAACCCCTTAAACTATGCAAGAAACTATTTGGCTGAGATACTTGAGCCCTGCGTCGATCGTGTCATCTATCTCGACTCCGATCTCGTCGTCGTTGATGATATACAGAAGCTCTGGAACATCTCTCTCAGTGGGCTTCGAGTCATTGGTGCGCCCGAGTATTGTCACGCGAATTTTACCAGATATTTCACGGATGGATTTTGGTCTGATCCTGCTATGTCGAGGATTTTCTTAGGGAGGAAGCCATGCTACTTTAATACGGGTGTGATGGTGATGGATCTGGTGAGATGGAGGCAGGGCAATTACAGGAAGAGAATAGAGGGCTGGATGGAATTACAGAAAGAGAGGAGGATCTACGAACTGGGTTCGCTTCCGCCATTCCTACTTGTTTTTGCCGGAGATGTTGAAGCTATCGATCACAGATGGAACCAACATGGTCTTGGTGGGGATAACGTACTGGGTAGCTGCAGGTCTTTGCATCCTGGTCCAGTGAGTTTGCTGCATTGGAGCGGCAAAGGGAAACCGTGGGAGAGACTGGATGCTGGTACCCCATGCCCACTTGATCATCTCTGGTCACCTTATGATCTATACAAACCTCAGCACCAACAACAAACACAATAGAAACAACGGCTGCGACATTTGCACAGATCGTTTTTAATCAGATTTTGAATTTTTTTCTTCTTTGATTCTTTTCTATCTTTATTCGTCCAAGGCGATTCTTTCACATGTGTATACCGAAGATAATAGAAGAGATTGGATTTTCAATTTTTCCCCCTTTTTGATTGATTGATTTTGTTATATCTCATGGTGGATCTCTTCTTCTTTACTCCTCATTCTCTTTCTTTCAAAGAAGAAGTTTGTGTATGCGCTGTTTCATCTGGCAACGTTTATGGCACCCACGTGTGAAGAGGTGGCTTTGATTTCTCGTTCTGTTTCAAGGAAGAATTATCTCAGAAAGATTTATCAATTGATATGCAGTTCACATGTTTCATAGATTCTTCGGTTGTTTGTTCCTGATTTGGTTTTGATTCTGTCCGTTTCAGGATTCGGCTGCCAAGAGTAGAGAGATGGTAAAAGGGACTCTTGACCATTTTCTTCTTCCGTTTTCTCGAAGCTTCTTTGGCCTTTTGGTTCGGGGTTGCTGCCTTCAGCATGTAAATCAAACACCTGTCCTATTTTTTTGGCACTCAAAAAGGAGGAACAAAGACTGTTCGAATGGGGCTTGCACTGATTGACTGATTCCGGTTTCCTCAAGGAGACGTATTCGTTATTGCGTGAAGAAGTCAATTTGAACTCAACTTTTCATTTTCTTCTGTGATTACCCAACTCGGCCCAACCGGAGGGCTTTTACGTCAATAGACGTGGTGAGGGACAATATGTAGTTAATAGTTATGTACCATGCATACAGTGAGCTTTTTGATAAAAACTTGAAAAGGAACGCTCTGTTATGTCTTCTTGTGTGAAAGGTTGCTCGCATTTATAGTTATATAGAGGCTAGTGGCTAGAGCGTTCGTAGTTGAATTTGTGCACCGAGTTCAGTGAGACAACAGACAACGAGATTACGGGATAGTTTTGAGGGGTGACACATCTACCTAATAACTAACAACGTGACAATATATTTTGTTCGAACATGGGCACATCAACCCATCAAGGTGTCCTATTCCTAAGGAGGCTAACTACAGACGAAAATTTCACCATCCAAGAAGGGGAAGAGAAAAGGAGCCAATTTGACAAACTCGAGGGATCAAAAAAACAGTTCGAATATAAATTTGATCGAATGGTTTGTCAATCGCTTCTCATGGAAGGTCAAAAGAAGAATGGAGAGACAAAAGACCAGAAAAAAAAAAAAAAAGGAAAGATGAAAAGGAAGCGAGGGACGGAACCGGACGAGGTCATAAAGACAATATTCCTAAACCTGGTCCTAATTCACGAAAGTTTTCTGGGTGGATCGATCAGTGTGGTTGGATAAAGTGTTTTTTGGTAGATAAAAGATTATATAGGGTGATTGGTTCCGTGGGCGTTTATTCAATAAATGCTGATGCATAAGTATTATTTCAGTAGTTTTTTTTTTTTTTCGTGAGATAGGATCTTTTCCTTACATTGGGCGCTTTATTTGCGCCTCACATGCACATCTCTCTTATTTATAAGTTATTATTCAAGGAAGATGTTCCCAATGCATTGTGGATGTGCATGTAAGGTGCCCTTGTGTGAGAAGTAGATCCCGTTCCTTTTTTGGTATGTATCGAGAATGATAAAAGTGGATTTTGGTTTTTGTGCATGTCAACTGTTTGTAGAAGTCATTTGATGTAAAACTTAATAATGCCTAATTGTCATAAATGATTGTAACTATTATATTTCTTGGTTTTACCAAATACAAACATCCAATAAAAAAACATAAACAGAATTTACAATATGTTCCAGCAACCATTAAGATGGTCTATCCCACTGACTTCAGAAAATGATCAAAGTTAGCCCTTTGAATTATCTCGAGTGAGACAGAACTAAAAGAACACATAACAAATTTAATCAGATCCAGTTGAACCACATAACAAACACCAAAGTGGAAGGAGAGGAGTAGAGCTTGAAAGGGAGCAATAACGAAGTAGAAGTAAGGAAATTCAGGTTTAGATGAGAAAGCCAGAAAGGGAAATCAGATTTGCTTGCTTGATAGGCTTTGGCCGACAATAACTAGATTTATTCTGAAATGGCACTTAAAAATTAATAAGATACTCAATTTGGTAAGACTAGAACCATATATACACAAAGACTATAATTAAGCTGAGGTTGGTTTGTGGGCTTCCTAATGGAAGCCCAGTTTATTCATTTTGTGGGTGGGGCTTGAAACTTGAAAGGCCATGACAAGGATATGGACCCCAACTGTCAATACAAATGGGCCCTACGCTATACATTATTTCAAGATGTGGGTGAAATGAATTTGTTAGGCCTATCAAATATCATAACCAACTCGGAACTCCAAAAATATGATCCTAACAATGTAGTTAATGAGATTTATGTTCAGTGTTCACCCTTCTTCTGCACTGCACTTCACCGCACTGCACTGCACTGCACTGCAGTAGCAGTAGATTTGGAAGAGAGTACAAGGTAAAGCTGGCCGACAATGCTCGAACACAAGTGGGCTCGTGCCCACCATACCTTTCAACACCCAAACCCATTTTGATGGATGGGCCCAGACGAGACGTGGAAGTAATCGGGCTGGGGCCTGGTTGATTTTTGATTGGACGCTCTACGGTCACGTGTAAACTCGCTAAATATCAGGCAACCTTTTTAACCTTTCCATTTCTCTTCCATCAATGCGTACTTTCTCAACACCGTGTATGAAAGAAAGTGCAGTAAAGAAAAGAAAATTGCAGAATGATCTCTGCGATACATTCTCAGTAGGTTGCTGAAAAGTATGAAGAAGATAATGGAATAGTTTTGGATAAGTTCTAGGGCTCTAGATACTTCTGAACAACCTGGCTTTACACAACAATAATTCTGGTGATGATGAGTGGGGTAATTGGGTTTGGAGTTATTCTTTAGAATAATCAGAAACAAACAAGGATCTAGTATCGGTAAAAAGCTTCTTTAAGTTTATCAAGGGGAGAACAAAAGGAAATAGATGGAGGCACATGTTCTCCGTTCTTCTTCACTTTCTTGGTTCTATCCTCCCTTTTTCTTCTCTTTTGTCTCCATTCTAATCTTCTTGTACTGATCACTGTTCGGTGTCACATGTTGGCTGCGAGGTTTTAATTATCCCTCTTTCAGGGACAGCTCTGAACTCGATCCTGATCTTCTAGAGATGAACTATATGGTCGAATCGACGATGGATGCTCTCGAAGGCGAAAATGGGGTAACCAACTGGAACTGTCTTCCCCAACCCACTTCTTCTTTAATTTCGTTATAATTGTTGTTTCCATGTTCTGTGTTTTTGTTTGTCGATGAATGTTCGTTGATTTCCGGTTGTATGTATGTGTTTGCAAAATTCTCAAGTTCTACTCTTGCTTCTGCTTGGTCGTTTTTATGATGTATCCTGCCGTTTCTTGCTTCAACTTTAGTGGTTGTTTTGTTGCCTATGAAACCAACAGATGGAAAAACCAACTTCTTCTAAGTCTGTTCTTGAGGTATCGGTCTCGTTTGGAAGATTTGAGAACGACTCTTTGTCTTGGGAGAGATGGTCGTCTTTCTCGCCAAACAAGTACCTGGAAGAAGTTGAGAAGTGTTCCACCCCCGGATCGGTTGCTCAGAAGAAGGCTTATTTTGAAGCCCATTACAAGAAGATTGCTGCTCGAAGGGCTCAACTGCTTGAAGAGGAGAAGCAAATGGAAGCTGATAAACTGAGGTTACATGAAGCAAGTAACGGAGATCTAGTTGGTAATGTCCATGGGCATAATGCTGAGTTCGATCCATCGAACTTTGAGAGAACTACTGAAGCCACTGAGCTGGAGAGCAACTCAACCAGTGTTTCCTGTATCACCAATATTGAGGAGCCAAACGAGAATAATACGGTCTCTGGAGAATGCCAAGAGCCAAGTGATGAGGAAGCTATTATGGATGAGCCAAACAAGGTTGCTAGGGTTCCAGAGTCGAACAAGGATGCTACCGTTGAGGTAGCGTGCCAAATTTCATTGGTTGAGGGAATGGAAGAACTGAAAACCTCAGAGAGCCCGAAATCGAACAAACGGGAGATGGTTGATTTAGTTAAAGAAGACAATCGTTCTCCAGAATTTCAGTCCCCAATGGAAGTGCCACAACAGCCGGGTAATGAGAAAAGTAACATTCAAGATAAAAAGGTTGAGGATGCTAAATTGAAGCCGCCGAAGGAATCTCTTAAGGTGAAGTACCAAAATTCTTCTTGTAATTGGTCTTTTGCAGAAACCATTGCTGTAGACATCAGTTGCTGAACATCGTTTCAAATGGAATTCTTCAGGGAACTCCTGTCATCAAACATAAGAATTTGGTAAGAGAAAGGAAAAAGCCAGCAACACCAATACAGATATCACCACAAATTTCTACCCCTAGGGTGTCTAAGTCTGCATCAGCTACCACTGTGACATCTGCTTCTCGGACTTCTGCAAGGAAGGCAAGCCGTTCGTCTTTACCAAAGAAACAGAATCCTTCAACGGTGGAAAGCAAGAGATCAACTCCCACACTGCACCTGTCTCTTAGTCTGGAACCCACAAATTCTGATTCTGCTACTCATGCCACAACGAGAAGATCTTTCATAATGGAAAAGATGGGAGATAAGGAAATTGTTAAAAAAGCATTTAAGACATTTCAGAACAGTTTAAGCCAACAAAGAACTTCCAGTGAAGCAAGACCTTTGGCCCCCCAGCAGGTTTATGATTTGGTCATTTTACCTTTTATTGACTGCCATGCCAACACTTGAACCAAGTCTTTCTACTTGTTATCTTTATCAATGGCAGCATGTAGGTTGCTGAGTGGTTCTTCAGTTTTGCGTGTCTCTGGTCTCACCATTTGGCTTTTGCAGGTCTTGGTCAAGGGAACAGAACGAAATATGTCTGCTTCAATGAATCTGCGAAAGGAGAAGCAAAGGTAATGTTCACAAAACGAGTAAACAACTCTGCTTACTTAGATAAATACCTGCATTCATGCATGCAATGTATCTGCTTTGAAATGTGTATTCTTTTCTAGTTTTTGTTAACTTTCTGCAAGAAGATAGTTACAGTAATGGATACATGTCAGTTGCTGTCTCTTTTCATTCATCCAACTTCTATAAACCTCAGAATGATCTAATTTCTAAATCTTTATCCTACTAAGTACAGTACCAGGAAGGGAGTGGAAAAGGGCAGATATCAAACAGATCAAGTGGGTCCAAGACAGAACTTTGCTTCAGCAGGGTAAGATTTGTTAATTGGGTTGAATGATAATCGGAATTACTCTAGAATTTGCTTTGAAAATTTGATACACATGCTTATCAATATGAGTCATGCAAATATAAAAGCCCATTTGGACATTGTTATTGATTTATTTTTTATTGGCAAACAATGGACCTAGGATCAAATTACACTGGTTTGACAACTGTTTCTTTTGGACTAATGGTTATGTCATTGGGAGGATTGGTAAAAGCTAGGTGAACGCTTGTTCTAGTCCATCCAATAGATCCAATAGTATCCAATAGGAGGAATGGGCTGCAAACCGTTATTTGCATGTGTATAATGTGTATACTGGTTTGACAACTGTTTCTCTGCAACTAACACATAGGTTGTTTGGCAGCTTAGTAAAAGGTAGGTGAGCACTTGCTTGGACTTGGGAAATTCTTGGAATGCAGTCCAATCAATAGTGGGCAAAATGAGGATTGGGCTGCAAACCAATTTGTGCATGTGTATTATATATACCGGACACATCCTTTAATAGAAAAAGAGCTTTAATTCCTGAACAAAACCCATAATTCTTATTGTTTCATCAATGAAGAAAATGTGTTTTTTTTTTGTGAATATTTGGTTGGTATTTATATTGAAAGCTCAATGCTGAATTGGTTGCTTTATGGCAGGGCTCTCAGAGCAGCTGGTGTTAGTCAGACAAGTGCTAAGTCTGTCCCATCTTCTTCTTTTGGATTGAGAAGTGATGAGAGAGCAGAGAAACAAAAAGAGGTATTCATGAACCTAATTCTCTTTTCTACATATTATATTTATTTTCAAGCCTAAATGATCAGGATGTTTTGTGATGAATCAAATTTTTACACTTTGTTTCATTTCTCTAAGAAACTAGAGGAGAAGTCTAATGCTAAGGAGGTGGAAACTATGCGCCTGGGGTCAAAGACAAAGGTACCCCCCTTCAGATAACAAATACCTCTAGTTGGAGCACAAGTTAGACCACAGTTTTGATGGGCATAAGACCCACCTGAAAGGCTAAGGAGAATACAGAAAAATCATTTCGTACAGGATATCAACATTCCAAGAACGTCTGATACATTGTAATGTCCTTGTAATGTATTATGCAGGTGAAGAAAGAAGCAGAGATTAAAAAGCTGAGACAGAGTCTTAATTTCAAAGCTACACCAATGCCTGATTCTTATCGGACACAGGGGATGTCAAAAACTCGTATAGATAAGGTATTTTGTGGCCTCTATATCATTTGTTATTCTAATTCATGAATATCTTTCATCAAGTTAAACTGTCTACTTCAAGTTGCTCGAGTAAATTCTCATTTTGTGTCCCTTCAAAAGTGCCTATCTCACCAATGTTCCAATTGCTTTAATGATTCCTCCTCAAAAGGGAAGTTACTTGATGAACAAGGAAATGACACACACATGGATCATCCTTCACGAGACCTTACTCTTCTTTTTTATTACCAGTTTGGACAATTTCTGATCCATGTAATAACCCTTATCTTTATTTTTCATTCATCAATTCTAGGCTTTGTATGGACTATTCTGAAACCAAGGTTGGTTCTGGTCGTTATTACTGCTAGTGGATGGGGCAGACTAGCCAAGAATATACCCTTCTTTGTGTTGGGTGGGGGGGGGGGGTGTTGATAAGCTGAAGTTGAGCAAAGGCCTGAGAAGAACCTTGGGTATTAACAGCCATGATACTTCTCTGCAAGTGTTATGTTTTTTTTTTACCATATTCATTATCTTCACTAGGTGCATCATTTTAGTGGGCCAGCATGTCGAATGGGTTTTGCCTAACATGGTGGGCCCTCACGTGTTACAGCTTTTGCAGTAACTGTTATCTTGGTATACTCATTCTGCCCACCAAGCATTCATCTTGAAATTTCTGGTTGACACCCAAATCCAAATATAATGAACTCCTAAGCCTGACAATCGGTAGGCAAATTGGAATGAATTTGCAATTTTGACTGAAAGTCGGTGCAAATCCTATATTCATTCTCTGTCTAGCCGTCTCATCTATGGAAACTAAAATTGGAAGGAAAATCCTTACATAATACACGTATTACTTACACTCAGATATTTGAATTTCTAGTGATATTTACACTCAGATATGTACTTGTTCCTTCTTCTGTTGACAATATTTATGATGCATTTTATAATTTCACAGGGAAGTCAAAATCATAAGATTCGTCATGGACCCGAGTCCACAGGTGATACAATTTCATGATAATCTGCTAGACTGCTGTCGAGGAACCAGAAGAAAATATGCTATTGTATCAAATGTAGATCAGTTCGTCTTGAAATAGGCACTGAGATAAGTAACCGTGCCAGCAGCCATTGATGAGAGTAACAGCCTAGTAGGCTGGATAATATGTATAGTCTCAATAGGCAGTTCACATGGTTGATCTTTTTCTGTTGTGGTGGATTCTAGTAATAGTTGAAAGAGAGCTCAGCCAGGTGTGTGTACTATAGCTAGAGAATCTAGTGGAACCCAAAACGGAAAGGCTTGTATTGGCACAAGGTTTTCAAGTTTCCCGAAATCTTTTTATGCATGGAAGCTGTAAACGTGGATCAATCTACCATTAATGGTTATGTTACATAACCACCCTACCCTCTCATAAAGTTCCAAAGCCCATTAAACCAAGCCAACTCAAGTATAACCAGCATGTGGACCATTCCCGTTAAATTTTGATCCAAAGGTGGTGGTTCAATCCGGACCAGAACCTCAATGCGTTTATGGTTGATGTGAATTAAGGACAAAATTTAGGCCCCGTTTGGTTTGCAGGAAGAGGGGTCTGGAATTGGAAATTGAATGGGCTATTTTGATTCCAACTGTTTAGTTGGGTAGAATCAGAATCCCATTTCCATTTTTTATGGAATGGCATTCCCCATTTGAAGGAATGGTCATTCCCTGTCCCTCCCGCGGGAATGAAATTTCATTTCTTCTTATTTCAGCTTTCATTTTCATTCCTGTCTGAACCAAACAAGTTATGGGAATAGGTTATTCTGATTTCAATTCTGACTGCGAACCAAACAGCCCCTTAATCTTTCCGCATATTACACGTCCAGTCCATGACCTACTTCTATCACCGAGTTGAGGATTGAAACGAGCCCTGTCTAGTACTGTTTTCACCAGGTGACAAGTTCAAGCCAAATTCTCTTGCCGCAAGTCCATATTATGCTCTCTCCTCTGTGACCACTTTTTATATTGAGAGAGAGAGAGAGATGTGGTGACCGTCCGAGCCGAGCCCCATAGTTTTAAAAAGGAAATAAAATTTCATAATTCAATTTGAAAACATTTACACAACAAAAATTAGAGTAGACGTGTAAATGCACACACAAAAGGGCATAAGTGAATTTGTTGCCATGAATCATGTAAGCTCGCGAAGGACATAACTTCTGAGTTAAAGAACAAGAAGGGGCCTATGAATAAATTATATATGAATCGCGTCCAATAGGCTTGCAGCAAAGAATTCTTCAGTCTCACCCCCTCTCCTTACATTCGAATGTTGTAACGTTTGAACAGCTCAAAGCTGAGATAAGCGTCTTCTCGATCTTAAGCTCTCTGAATATATGCTACTACGATACTGAATGAAGCTTTCTGAATATATGCTACGATACTGAATGAAAAGAATCAGGACATCAGCTCTACCGAATTCAAGGCCATTACTAATCAGCATATATACTCCAGCAGAAAGAAATATTTTCAATTTCAAGGAATATGCAAGTATGTAACAAACGGGAGTAGAAATGAAAATATACATGCATGTCTCAGACATGTGTTTCTTCCCCCATCTTTTCATGCATTGATCTTCGAACAGGACAGATTAACAGAAGATAAACCCTAAAACCATCCCATAGATGATCAGTGTTGATGCTTGGATTGGCCGAAGACAACATGGTAAGTTCACTTCCCTGCGATTGGACAGGGCCATCTGAGCTTACATCAATCAGTTAGATAGAAATTTGCTTTTATGGTTAAAAAGGTTGTCGATAGATGCATCAAATCCAAGAGATCATACTATTGCTTCAAATTTTACTGTTGTAAGTCATGCATTGCATCTGAATTGACTAGTTTCTTTTTAACTGCATAATACATACATACATGCATACTTACATACAACTTAGCTATATGTGACTGTTTTTTTAGTTGTTAGTATACCATCTCTTGATCGACAGACAGAGCACTCTGTTTTGATTTCTAAACAATGTCATTCTTTTTCATGTTCAGACTTGTGAGTAGAGCTTCTTACTGAATACAAAACATGAGGCTAAGTGAAAAGAGAGAGACATGAAAAAGGCGTAATTAATTAAACCCACTTCAAGTTGCTGCAACCATGGTTTTCAAAACCGGATCGGACCGGACAGTTGGACCAGAAAAACTGGGAATCAGTCACCTGGCCGGTTCCATTTTCCCCCAAAATCATTGATTTTGATCAACAAACCGCTGAACCGGCTGGTTAACCATTCGAACCATTTGAACGGTTTTGACCGTTTTTCAATTTTTTAATTTTTTTGTCAGAACGGACTGGCCATTCGAGTTGAACAGTCGGACCGTTCAAACCGGTATCCGAACCCCTGACCGGTTCGGTCACCGGTTCCTTTTTTAAAACCATGGCTGCAACCTCAGCTACTAAATTAATTTCATGTTTAAGTTAAATGAGATATGGAGGAGACAAGAAGTGGCAGATGACTAATGACCAACTGTTCGCTTATTAGGGAAACATCAACAGATATCTCTATCTATTTTCCCAAAAATCCCTAGTAAAACAGGAATAAGATTTTATGTGTACTAAATTTCAGCATTTTAACTTTTAGCCCCAAACAAGATTTTATGCTTTTATTATTTATCTTTTAATTTGTGCAGCCCATATACTCAAAATTTACACTTTCTTCCCTTCTATTTTCACTCTTCATCTTTTCCTCAGCCTCTCTTCCTTCCCCAAACCCTAATTTGTGTAGGCCATGATAGATTTCGACTATACAAGTTAAATAGTTGGGTTGTTTGAATCTGATTTTCCCCTCCTTTGGCCACTGTTGTTTCTCGCAAATAATTATTATATGATTGCGTTAAAATTTTTTAAGCTGTCATGTGACTTAGACTTGGCTAGACTTTGAAGTTAAAAATCACCATTCACATTTGGTACTGGAATTTATTGTTATTCATGAAGCTTGAATTCTTGGATTGGATCCTTCTTACATTTAAAAGTATAGAAATCTATCCTTAAGGCTGAGTTTGGAAGGAGTACAAAGTCAAATTTGTAGACCATAAAACCTTATATTTTGTATTATTTTGTATGCATTTATGCTGTACATATTTGTATTTATACTGCTTCCAAACTGAGCCTTTAAGAGATCATTATTTGAGCAACTGGTCACTAGCTATGATTAACAATCCAATGGATCGATGTGGATTAGACTAGATCCTGTATGATCTTCTCAGCTATACTTTTTTGAAGGTTTTGATGAGTGTAATTCAATCAAACTCAAAAGACCTAAATTTTAATATAGAGCCAGTGAACCTATAGTTCTAAAACACATTGAGGCGAGGTGGAGCCAAAACATCTAGCCTTGGGCACCTTGCCCCTCTACTAAGAGGCTATGGTCTCCATTTAGACTTACGCCTCATTGCCTTGCGCCTCAAATTGGTGAGGCGCAAGCCTCGTATAAAAAACACCAAAATTAAAAAAAAAAAAGATAATATTATAAATTAATTATAATAATTCTTAAAATTTAAGAAAAATAATTATTTAGTTGTTTATAAATAAAATAAACCAAACTAAACTAAACTAAAAACTTCTCATAATACTTCTTTGATATGTCATTTGTTGTTCTCTTACTAAATACACGTTAGAATAGGGTTTCCTTTTCCTAAATCGAATTGCAATGAACAAAAATACCCCTGCACAAGCAAATTTTGCTTTGGGTCCCCTTTTACTAGTTTTAACTTTTAATGCTTCATCATTTATAAATTAAATTGTACTGAAAAAAGGTCTAATATATAGATTTATGTAAAATAAAATTAAAAAAATGTATCACATTAAAAAGAATATAATTTAATTATATTCTCTCTCTCTCTCTCTCTTTCTGAGTTTAACATCTTCATTACATTCACAACCCCAAAGTTATCCCTGCTATTATAATCAATTTTGTTTTGTCTCTAGCATGCATAAAAATAGGATGTATAGCAAGGTGAGTTTCATCAATAATATACTTTAATGACAGATCGAAAGGGATTAAAAAAATGCATAGAAATCATGAAGAAGAAAAGCTATCCAAATAATCATATTTAGATCTTATACTGTATTTGGAATTAAGTACTGAAAAAAAATATAAAAAAGAGAAGAAAGAAAAGATGGTAACATGAAAAGATGCAACAATATAAGTAGAAGTGGAGCATCAACTATCAAGTGTGACTGATAGGCCTAGTTAGTGGAATTATAAATTTAAATAAGAATATTTATATACTATAAAGCTATAATAAGATTTTGTAAGATAAAAGATTAATTGGAACTGTGAAGGTGTAGAGGATTATATTGGAGGCTGTAAGAAATCAAGTATTTTTCTTTTTTGGACTAAGAAACATGACATATCATTCATAAACAGGGGACCTTGATACCATGCAAGTAACAATCAAGCTAGATATTTCATATTAAATTTAGAATTGATAAAGCGACCTACAGAAATAATAGCTGTGTATAATTTGGATAGAGATATTAATATCATTGGCATCTGAAACCAATGATGTTTAATTGCAGAAGAAGAATTAATTAGTGTGCTAAGCAAAAACCAATATCTGAAAGATGAGAATTGAACTACCAGAGCCTAGCTAGGAGCTAGCTTGAAGCCATAAATAACTTCGAGAAACATGAACTAGATTTTTCTTCTGGTTTACAAAAACATGGGGTAGATGCATGAGCTTGAAGAAAATCAGAAGTTTACTGCATATAATTAAGCCCCCATCTCATCATCAAAGAAAGCAATTTTTTTTTTTTAAAAAAAAAAAAAAACATTATATATAGTTGCTTGATTACCCAACCATAAAAAGATCTAGAGAAAGAACCATACGATTGGAATAGAATTCAACCACAGGGTTAGAGCTTTGTTGAAATTGCACCCAAGAAAACAAATATTCCATCAACTTCTTATAATTGGCATGATAAGTTGTTGATGAGTAAATCGAAGGAATTAAGAACCATGTTTTGGGGATGCCCGAGGGATCTTCAATGGATATAAGGCGATCCGCTTCCAATCACATTTCCTACTGAAGCTTCTCTGTTCTCGCAGAAAGAAAACCTTCCGGTCATCAATATGCCACATTCAATCCTGCGTAAGAAAGAGAAAAGTAAAACACTATCTAAGAATTCATGGCTTCGAATTTTCAACAAACAGTACTGACAGCAGCTCCGTTAAGACTTCATGACTACTCCTGCAGCTGATTGGGATGGATGGCTACTAGCCTACTACTACTATTAATCTATATACTCATCATACTGACGATTGGGATGGAGATGGAAACAAGTAGTGCACACGATGCACATATACGGAGATGGATTGCGGCGTTTGATCCGGGAAGCAGATACGCCGTCGATGAACAGACCATGCAGACCACGTCGGCGCCGAGGAACACTTTGAACAAAACGGGATGGTGCCCGAATATCTTGGGGACTAGCCTAATTCCTTCTCCGCCAACATGATCAAAATCCATGTTCATTGCAACCAAAAATAACCCCACTGATGTACCTAGTACGCTCTCCACGCCAAAACTCATAATCAGAGTTCTCATGGTCGGAACAGAAACAGGTCGGTTTATTCCAGTTCCATCAATTCCCGGTGCAGCAGCTGGTCTAGTCCTTCCGTCGGATCCCGAACCAGGAACTCTACCCGGAAATAATCCACTCTCAGCATTGCTGAGAATGTTGTTCTCGTCGATGACGACGCAAATGGGTGAAGGTGGAGGAAGAGGAGGAGCAGGATTTCCATCCGGTGGTAATCCGTTCTCAATATCATAGACATCTGACGCCGCCCGAACCTGGTTTTGTTCTTTCTTGAAGAACTTAGATTTCACCCACTTGATAAAAGTGCTCATAATTGTATTATAGTTTTGCTTTTTCTATCGTCCGTTGGAATTGGGAAATGATGAGAGTTTGCAAAGGGACCAAATAGAAATTCTGTGAATTTGAGGGACAAGAATAAGCAGGGTGGTTCTTCTCCTTCTCGTACTCTAGTCGGGATTTTGGCTGGGGAAAAGACAGGGAAGCTTGGGAAGTTGAAGGAGAAAAAGAAGCAAGATTATTGTTGTGATTGATTCACGGAGAGGAGAAGAAGGAGGAGGATATTACTCCTTTTTTTTTTCTTTTATGCTCTTCTTCTTCTTCATATTTTCTTTTTGGTGGGAATGGGCCCTTGCCTCCTGGTATTCTTCCTCTCCTCCTCCACGTTAATACGTCGTCGTCATCGTCTTAATCTTGTTCGACATTTACAATGTAACGACGAATTATCACATTTTACCAACGATCAGACAGAGAGAGAGAGAGAGAGAGAGTTTCATGTTCGCCTTCGTCGAAGAACAAGTCGAAGCTTCCGGGGTCTTTAATTTGTTTCTGAATAATTCTGATAGCATCTGGGAATACAACGCGTCTCTGACTCTCTCTGGTTAATCCATTATTAAGAATCCAAAACGCGTGGGTTGCACTGAACTTTTTCATACCAGATAGAATCATCAACCAAGTGGATGATCAAAAAATAGCTGCTAAACCCAAAAGCTTTCTCAATAAACATGGAATATGGCAATATAGCAGGGGCAATAAACAAAACTTCCCACTGGTAGGTGGGTTTTAGGAAATCTGGATTTTCTTCTTTATATCAGAGTACACCTCAACCTCACAGCACATCCCATGAATAACAACATTGGGAGATGTTATACGGCTGGGACACTCCATTCCAACATTATCTGAGTTCCCACATATGGGTCACGGTCTTGTGGTGGGTCCCAGTCTTGGAAGCATGTTGAGTCCAGTTAAAACAGTAAATCTGGCTTGACCCGATCTTATGGGGTTGGGTAAAAGTCAGGTTTATTCAGGTATAGGGTCAGGTTATGCTTCAACCCGAGTCAGGTTGAGGTTTCATTGTTCTTGCCTTGTCAGGTCGTGAAAAGCTCTACATCTAGACCAGTTCATGGGCTGTGTTAGCGTGACAGGTTGGTCTGGCCCATCCCATTCTAAGTCGGGTTTGGACGTATGGGCTCAGGTCTAAAACATCAAGCTTGACTTTTTTTCGGGTTAGTCTCGGGCTTTCTTAAAGAGGCCCAGTTCAAGTAATAGTGAGATCTTTTAATATTTTGGGTTTGGATTTTTTCTCTTTTTTCAAGTAATAGTGAGATCTTTCATTATTTTGGGTTTAGAGGCTTTTAATATAAATGAAACAGATTTTTTAATGAATAATAAAAGAAAAATAAAACTTTTTTCAAATTTCTAATCTGGCTTCAAACTTTATATGAGGGTTGGGATTGGGCTCTAAACTTAAAGCACGATAGTCGGGCTAGGCTAAGGCTTGGGCATGAATATATTCTATTAATATAAAGACAAAGATCGGCCCAGCCCGACCCTTGAATAGATCTACTTGCATCCAAGAAAAATATATATTCTTGTGATTTATTTGCCTTTTTAAAGTTTGGGATTTTTTTTTCTCATGTTTGTTTTGATTTTTCTTCACTATCGAGGAAGTGACACCCTAGAACCCATAAATTAGATTCCAACTTAAATTATATCTACACACACTGTATTATTAAGGTAAAATACAAAAACCTTGCTTGAAGTTTCTGACAATCATAAAAGCCTCTCCTATAGTTTCATTTTAACAAATACCTCTCCTGTTCAACTTTTGAATAACCTTGTTTTAACTCAAGAAAAACATTAGAAGATGACCATTAAAATGAGGTTTTTGTCAAGTAAAAACAGTATCATTCCAGTAATTTTGTATGTAAAATAATTTATAAAAAGGTAGAATTGGATATTTAGAAAAAATGGTACATCATTCTAACGTTTTCCGTCTGGGAAGGTGATAGAAGGGAGATTATGTCAAATTTTTCAAAAATTCAAGAGAGGTATTTGTTAAAATGAAAGTGTTTAGGGGATGTTTTTATATTTTATCCTATTATTAATTTGGGTTAGATGGAAGCATTGAAGGTTGGATTAGGGCAAAGGCAAACCTGTATAGAACGAGACCTGTTGGCATGGTTTGACAAAATAAATAAATAAATAAAAGAACACAGAAGCTTGAGAGAAAATTCTTAACAAAAGAAAAGAAACTTGAGGGAATGTTCTTAAGAAATTTCACAACATTTGTTTAAAACCTCCCCGTAACTTTCCGTTTCTCTCTTATTTTCTATCAAACCGAAACATAGCCCAGGATCCTTCATTTACAAATGATAAAACCAATAGAATATTGATCACCAACCACCATGTTAGACGCGTTAAGTGCTATCTTTCCCTCTCATGTCTTCTAAGTTCTATCTCCACTCAAAGTAAAACCTCCCAAGCTCTATAAAGCTTCAACGTTGCATATTAACTCAGGCCACCCGAACTATGGTTTTATGCAATTAACTTTTTTCGTGTTTTCTAGTAGTTAACGATCTCCTTTTCATGTTCATCACCTTCGGACGATCATTTTATCAGATTAATTAGGCACCGCAAGATGTGCATCACAAATTCTGTCTTCCCAGAATAGATTGTTGTTTCTTCCAACTCAGGATTTTAAATTGTAAACGGAGGACAATAGGAACTTGTCAATAGCCAAATCATTTCTTCCCTATTAAGCAATTTTGAACCTGATTTGCTGATAGGAACTTGCTTGCTTTTGGGTCATTCAGAATGGAGCTCAATACATGGTCATGGGACGCATGGTTTTTAAAACCGACGCAGAGACTGAACTGTTTAGGGTCTGGTTAGTGGGTTGAACGGTCTGACCGTTCGAACTGAATGTTCGGCTTGTTCTGACAAAAAATAAAGAACGATTAAAACCGTTCAAACGATTAACTGCCCGATTTAATGATTTATTGATTAAAATCAACGGTTTTTAAGAAAAATCCAATTTTAAAAGAAAATGGATCCGATTACCGGGTTTTTGGCCCGACCATCCGGTCTGGTCCGGTTTTGAAAACCATGATGGGACGTTTCCTCTCCTTCTTCTGGGTCAAAACAATTGCACTACTCCAGTCTCCAGGTAGATTAACTTCCTTCTCCTGACAGTTTTTTTTTAAACCAAAAAAAAAAAAAAAAAATCCTGGCATTTTTCTTCTTTTATTGTTGTTGGAGGCTCGGAGCCCAACAATAAATAATAATATAAGAGTTAGTCTGCAAGAGGTAGTCTCAATCAGCAAAATACGTCAATATGTGCAATGCTACACCACTTCTTAAATTGTGATGGGACAACCATATGCGGCAGGCAGCTGCAAAGCCCTGAAACCATTTTGCAGCCCCGGAACAGAGTTTTCTCATCCATCTACATACAAACTGAGATAACTCACAAGAAAAAGAAGCTTACCTTTCCTAGCTGCAATAATTAATTATTCAGGTTTTTGATAACCTTAACTCTGCTATCCTCTTCTTTCGTACTTGTATTGATTCAATGGAGGGATGAGATTTGTCGATGCAGGAACTAATATGAAGTCTAGTGGGTGCAAAAGCCAAAAGGGAGGATAGTAGAAACTGAACGTGTAGCTTTTATCACGTAAATTTCATCGTATAAATGAATTAAGTCATAACTAGCTAGAAGGTTTCCTTCACCAAGCTTTGTATTTAAAACTGTGGTTAAGGAATGTTGTCAGCAATGCTTTAGAAATAGACGCGCAAAGGATTTCTTTGAGAACAAGAAACCGAATTCTTGCAACCATCTAGATCTAGGCCTTGTTTGGGACGGTTTCGGCATTTGGGGCGAGTTGTTTTGGTTGAGCACCAGTTTTCCACTTGGAAATCCCATATTAACTTTTGGATTTTCACCAAATATATAGCTTGCAATACTGACTAAATTAGAAATAAATGGGGTGGACTAACAGAAGATTGGGAATTAGGACGACCAATTATCTAGTGTGAAGTATAGATACCCTGGAGCAGAGAGAGAGAGAGAGAGATCATGAATTCGAACCAGCTAGCAAGTAGCCTACGTTTGAGATCTGAATCAAGCTATCCAGCCTTTCCGTTGACTGAAAAAAAGGTTTCATTTTTAATCCAACAAATAATCAAGAATTAAAAATGGATCTTTCCTACAACATATCATGTGTATATTTATTTTCTCCACCTCTTTCTAGAAATTGATGAGTTACTCAAAAGTATATATTAAAGCTGCAGAATTGAATGTCATTTCTTCCTACAGCTACAGGTTTCCAATCACCGATCGACAAGCAACAGCAGGATGTCCATGTTGGAATTAAACAAGGAAACTAAAAAAAGATCGAGAGAGAAGAAATTAAATCTTACGTACTGGGAACAACAAAGAAATTGAGCTTAACTCTGAAGTGGGAGCTGTGGAAGAATGTATGAGCTAGAGATATTCTGGGCGGATGACCGCATTTTCGTTGAGCGCTAATAAGCCTCCATGATGCTCCGGCCTGCAAGTGGAATGATCAGAATACAACATCACTGAGGGAAGATGTGGAAGGAGTGAGCGAGACGAGAGTAGTCTCAAATCTCAATAATGGATGAGACTGTGAGTGTGTATGACAGGGCAGCATAGCAGAGCAAATGGGTGGACAAAAAACGTTAAAGAAATCTCCAAGTGAATTTTGTTTTGGGATGACGATGAATGGTAGACACGTCACACGTAGGGATATCCAATGAGAGCGCATCATTAAATGACAACTTGCTGAGTTCTCCACGTACGGACCACGACGGTCCCCCAACTGATTTTATTCTTAAAAAAATCAAAAACACACATTACATGATGCTTATTGGGCCCAACTGCCCAACTTGATACGGGTTGGGATATCCAATATGATTAAGAGGTGTTTGGTTGATAGTTTTTATACTATGCTGACAAAAGGACATAATTAATATTGAAAAAACCTCCGGTAGATTTAATAAATAACCACCACTTTTATGATACCATACCAGTTGTTTGGTTACAAATTTTTCTAATATCATATCTTACTGATATAATAATCTTTAAACTCTTTTTCAATACTAGTATAAATGGTACATGATATCGCACATCTAAAGCCCCCTACTCAAACACTAATTCAAGATATAGGATTTGGGAGGTGGTTTTTCACATTATTAGGAAAAAGTGAAAACGCAAAACTCCATTTTTCACTTTTGTTCTGAAAAAAAAAACATGGAAATGGTTAATTCTAGTTTTTATTGATATTTATTGAATAGTAAAAACTAGGGATTATATATAGTTGATAAGGACAACTTTTGGTTCTTATTATCAATAAAAATAATTTTTAGAATAGAGTAACTTTTTAAAAATATATATATCAAAAAAGGGTAGAAACATTCTTTTTCCTCTTTCAAACCACTGAATAAATATACCCACCTCGTCTCTATCTTTCTCTTTCCTCCTCATCCTTCTTCTTCCTCCTCTTCTTTTTTCTTATGCTTCTTCTTTTCTGCATCTGAGTTTGGAGCAAAGCTGCAATGAAGGGAGAACGAAAGAGTTTCATCCGCCTTCATCCTCCCCTCTAATCGTCCCCTCCGCCTTCTTTTCTGCACCTCTTATCATCCCCTCCGCCTTCTTCTTTGAAAGAGCTCCGTCCTCCTCCTCCAGGTAGTGCTCGACGAGGAAAAACAAAGATCATGCATTCCATCAAAGTGGTCAGAAGGTGAAAGGCGGACGAAGCTCTTTCATGGCGGTCTTGGCGATGGCCATCGTAACTCCTCCAAGTAGTGCTGAGCTCTAGACACCGGTCTTTCATGGCGTCCACCTTCCCAACTCCAGGTAGTGCTTGACGATGAAGCTCTTTCATGGCCATCGAAAGGAGGAAGAGGAGGAAAGAGAAAGAGATCAGAGGTGGGGAGATTTATTCGATGGTTTGAAGGAAGAAGAAGATGAACAATTTTCTACCGCTTTTTGATATTTTTTTTTAAAAAATACCCTATTCTAGAAATTATTTTAAAAAGATTATTTTTATTGATAATATGACCCAAAAGTTGCCCTTATAAGCTATAATCCCTTCCACATACTAAGTGCAGGTGTCAAACAAAATAACAAATTAATAGCCCTATAATCTTTATAATTTATTTATTTTAACTTGAATAAAAGACACAAAGGCAATTACAAATTGAAATAGGTTGCCAATTACAAATTAAATGTTAAATAACAAACTTAAATTAGATATTCCAAATAATTAGTAAATTTCAAGCAAAACTATATTTAGGTGTGGCAAACAAAATTTATTATAATACATGGATAAAATATATCAAAAATACTAGTCCCATACTTAGTACAGGGGTCATTCTCTAGTGTGTAAGTAAAGGTGGAAGTCAAAAATATAAACCACACTAATTTCTACCATGTGTTCACTCCTAACTCCACCGGAGCAATTTGCTGATTTCTCCATGGTCCCCAAAGAGAATATTTTAAAAATATTCCATTTTCTCGTATTTGTTTTGAGGGAAAGAGTGGGATGGGGTGAGAAAAATGTGGGATGCTAGATCCAAAAATTAAAGATTCGGGGTCGCACCAAAACAATGCGACCCCAGTGCAAAAAATCGAGATCGTCTTCATCCTCATCTCCACTGCTGGTAATCACCACCACTGCCGGTAACAAATCTGCTGGTAATCGCCACCTCAACGGGAATGATGAATTCAAAATTCCTTAAATAGTACGAATGATAAAAAACGAAAGTAAATAGGAACATAAAGAACAGAAATAAGAGGACCGACAGAGAACCGATGCCTGACCTTCGTTGAGAACTCTCTCCGTCAGGACAAGATTAATGTCGGATTTCTGATCAAAGATGTTTCTGAGCGTCGCCGCACATCCGTGATATGGTTTCCCCTTACCAAACGATCTTTTCTGCTGAAATCCCTCCATTTTCAGGCATACAATTACAAAAGCAGAACCGCAGGATACGAACCCAGATGGTATATCCCGGAATAACATGCCAATCTCAACAGAAAAAACCCGGAAGAATAATAGCAGGAAGTCATGATAAGAAACCTCAATTTTTATCTTTACTTATAAATCCAGAGGGGAAAAAAAGACGGAGAAAACCCGTATCTCGTAATTAACCATGTAGATGCAAAGGATCGGATATCTACTGTGAAGTGTAGAGAAATAAAATGGGTTAGAGCAAGATTCAAAGTATCGTTACTTATCAATTCGTATCGGCCGATAAATATCGTTCCGGGACCCTTTCGATATGCCCCTACAGTGGGTGTATCAGGGGTCTAACCGGTTCAGGGGATGGAGGGGTCCTAGACCGGCTCCCCTGAACTAGTTTTGAAAAAAAATAAAAAAAGTTAAAAAAACGAGTATCGAAACGCCCGATACGCCGGGTATCAATATTTTGAACCTTGGGTTAGAGATAATGATGAATAGTAGAAACTGATGAGAAAGTAAGAAAAGCTCCCTCTCCTCCTTCTCTGTCTGTGTGGTTCAACTTTACTATTTTTGAAACTGTGACACGTAAGACCGTTGATGACGATGGTAGGCATTCACCAGCGATGAGGGTAGATTGAACCTCCAAGATCTCTGTTTCGTCTTCATCCTCCCTCTGCAGATTGGACCTCCCAGACCTCTGTTTTGTCTTGGATAATTTTCATTCTATTTTCCCATGTAAAACCAAACATTGGAAAGTTAAACTTGTACACTTTCCCATCCCATCCCATCTTTTCCCATCGCACCCAAATCTCCCCACAAATCAAATGGAGCCCAACTGATTTTAATTTGGGGTAAATTACTGAACCTCCGCCCCCCCCCCCCCCCCCCCCCCAAAGTTTACTAATTGTGGTCACCTCCCCTAAATGTTCTAACATAGTTATAGACCCCCTCTGGTGGAACCTTCTTAAAAAAAGGCATGAAAGTGTTCAAAATACTCATGCAATTATTTTTAACAAAAAATGTTTATTTTTAAAATTTTCTCTTCATATGAATCACTACCCCAAACTAGGGGTGAGCAAGAAAAACTGAACCAAATAAAAAAAAACCGATCAAAACTGAACCAAAAATCTGATTAACTGAACCGGTTGGTTTGGTTTCGATTAACCAATATAAAAAATCGACAATTAACCAAATTGGCTAGTATATATATTATGTATATTTATTTATACTATATATTCTATCTATTGTAAATTAATAAATATGCATTATATATAATTATATATTTATAATACATAATATATTATTTATTATTTAAGATATAATATTTTATATATATTTCTAGTTTTTATTATATATTTTTATAATATATATTGTAAGTATAAAAAACTAACAAACTGAACTGGCTAATTGATCGGTTCGATTCAGTTTTGGTTATCAATTTTCTAAAAATAGGTAATACTGGTTCGGTTAACCGAACTGTGAGCACCCCTATCCAAAACCCTTTTAATCTCTTTTCTGAAATTGATTTATTTTCCAAATTTTCCCTTCTTATCAATCACTCAAGTAAAGCTGGAACTTTAAATTCTCTTTATTTATATTGTTCATAAAGTTTATATTGTTTTTTGCCCATAAAAACCACCCTCAAAAGTAATATCGGTATTTTGGGCATTTTAATATCTTGTTTTATAAGGTTCTAGAAAGAGAGTTCAGGGGAGATGATTACAATTACTTAACTTTAAAGGAAGGTTTCAGCAATTTACACTTTAATTTTAAAAATACACACATACTATTTATTTTGTGCCTAAGTGCCCAACAATCAAGCATGCAATTTGGTCCGGGTTAGGTTGAGGGTTGAAAAATATAATCCAATTTGCTTAAGAGGTGTTGGTTGATGGGTTTTTTAAGTGTCTTTGAAAAAATTGGGATGTCGCTTTTATGAATGGAGAATAACCATGCTATCAAAAAGATGAGATATTGAAAAGCCTCCCATGGATTCATGGTTTTGAAAACCGGACCAGATAGAACGGCCGGACCGGTTGACCTGGGAACCAGTCAGGCAACCGGTTTCATTTCACTCTAAAACCATTTCTGGGTCAAAAAAACTGTTGACTTGATCAACGACCTACTGACCTAAATAGTTGACTTGACAAACGATTTTTGTTTTTTTTTTTTTAATTATTTCTAAATCAGAATGAATCATCTGTTTGAACCAGACGATCAGACTGTTTAACCCGAGAACTGATGGCCAAAATGATTCCACGTTCGATCCAGTTTTTGAAACGTTACGTGGATTTAACAAATAACCACTTAAATTGGTTTACTACTTTTATGATAACCAGCTAAATGCTTACAAGTTTTTCGAATATCATATGTTTATGGTATCATGGTTAAACTCTTTTTCAATACTAACACAAGTGAAACGTATTATCATACATTACAAGTAAAGATGAAAATAAAAAATATAGCACTCTGATTTAATTTTTTGACTTGCACCAAAATCAAGACAAGCATCGATCGGCTTTATGATAGTAAAGATTAAAAGATGGAGACTTTTGTTTTGGTATTTAGTTAAAAAAATGGAAACGGGATCCACTAAAATTAAACATTCTGCTCACACCCTGAAATCACATGCATCCAGCTGCACATTTGGATTTTCTCCCCATAATATACACGCACAGCATGTGCAGAGTTTTTGGTTCTAAGAGATCTGGGATCAAAAGAATGACCCATTTATAAGTTATAACCATAAAAATATTCAAGAATCCAGTTTTGCAAAAATAGTCAATTAAATATGACACAATAACAGCTGGGTTTTTTCTCAACCAAAAATATAGGTTAAGTAAGGAATAGCTTCCCCTCTTAAAATTGAACGAGGCAATAATAAAACCACCAACCAAAACACCACCTTAATCTTTAAGCTTTTTTATTATTATTATTATTATTTCTTTAGGCCAATCTTTAAACCGGATTAGGGTTGAGGCATACTGCAAAATGTATATTATTATACTAGTAAATGGCCCCATTCTTAAGGGTGCAATTTGGGTTGGGAATTTGTGAAACTTTTGATGAGTACAATGCAGAATCTAAGCCCAATGTAATTAAAATAATTCATACTTTGAGACAAGGTTCAAAGTATCGGAAACGCAAGGTGTATCAGAAAGATAATTTTAAGAGATGTATCGAGATACGCTTTGGAAACATATAGATACAGGCGAAAAATCAAGATACGCATGTATATACTAGAAAATCCAAAAAAAATCCTTAAAAATATGAACAATAATAAAAATGAGTTTTATGTGAATATAACTAATTTAAACATAAAAAACCCTTTTTTAATGATTTATATAAAATATCGGGATATAATTAGTAACCATTGAAAAATAATAGAAGAACTAAAATGTTTGTATATATACTAATATTTATTAGTTAATATTTTTTGAAATCATTTATTAGTTAATATTTATTATATCTAGAATTAGATAATATTTATTATATGTATAAGTTAATATATACCTTAATTTTTAATAAATCAATATAACTTGGTATTCATCTTATTATTATATAAATATTAATAATCAAATTTATAGCATTTGTTGGGAAACATCCACCAAGGCAAGAAAAATTATTTTAAGTATAAAAAAATGGTTAATTAATTATTGTTACAAGCAAATGACTTGGGTTCGAAACTTGTTGTATTTGGTTTGTGATTTTTTACAAGTTATTTCACTTAAATAACATTTAATGATATTATTAAATGCTGTAATCAAAGGTAATTTAATGAGCATTTAATTAAATTATATTAGCATTTAGTGACGTCCCAAACTTTAAGACTTAATTAAAATTGATATTAATGAGAGAGAAAAATAATTTAAATTTAAATTTAAAAAGAAGAGGGAAATTAAATTCGGCTGATACATAATGCATATCGGTCCATTTCGGATATGTATCGGCGCGTTTCGGATTGTATCGGCCGATACATATCCGAAACGGCCCGATACAAAGCCGATGGACCCGTATCGGTCCGATACAGACGAATAAATACGAAACCCTATAATTAGACATGTTCCGTGTATTGCAACTCTTCTGAAACGTATCAGCCGATACGTTGCGAAATTTAAAACCTTGCTCTCAGAAATAAATCTTGAAATTCAGACATTATTTTTTATTTGATTTAAAACACTAAAGAATAGGTTTAATTAATAATTGAATAATACACTTTATCTAGAATAATTAGAGATACATTAAAGCCCAAGCCCATGGCCGAGCCCTCCGTGATTTGGCTGTGTTGCTACCTTCTAATGGCAATTGGCATCGCTGCTCTCACGAGTCTTATTTCTTTCTTGCCCCTCCTCCAGGCTCCAGCGGCCCGACCCACCAATTTTTGTTTTCAAGTTTTTTTTTTTTTTTTTTTTCTTTTTGCTTCTGTATTCTTATGTACATATTAATTTAATAATATTATCAAAAAATATTAATTTAATAATAAATACGGCTTTAATTTTTTTTTAATATGATCTCCTATGTTTTGCACATTTACTGCATCCGGTCCACTGTCCACATGAAGAGGCGCGTGTTCAAATGCGTGGAAGTACGGTGAAAGTGGATATGCCAATGGGCCGCACGTTTATCATGTCACATTAGCTCCTATGGGCCCGGCCCAATGCCCCATGGCATTCGCACTTGTTTAAAATGACAAAATTACCTTTTATTTATCTGAAAATTAGAAAAGTAAATTAAAAATCTATTTATTTTAGTTCAAAGATATTTAAATATCCCGTTATTTAAGATGATTCATTGTATAGCTTTTCACTTATAATGGCCATCCTAACATATCAGACGGAGAAGGGGGCTTGAATTAGACCAGTCGATTGATGGATTGATGCTCCAGACCCGGTAGGTCTAGGGTTTGAAACAACGGGATGAATCGTTTACTGGACTCGAGTCATAGCGCCCGGCCCAGTTGCAACAATTGGGTTCAGTTTCTACTTTCTACAACCTATATATATGTATCGCTATAGATCCATTTTTAACATGTGGAATACCCAAAAAAAAATAATAACATGAAATAGATGAGGATGAGGTAGCAGCCCTTACTCAATGTCATTAGTGTGGGTCCAGGTGGCAAAAAAAGTTCATTGTCTTACCCTATCTAGAAGTATATAGATGGGCCTAGCTCTCAAATGTCAGCCCACAACTTGCAAGAAAATCCACGCTGGCTTCATACAATTCCTTCAAAAAAAAAGCAAAGTGAGGTTTTAGTATTTGAACAAGTTGATGAATTAAATTCCTCCACCTTATTGGATAATGGGCATTCATTATTCATACCAAGGTCAAGATGGTATTTTTGGAACCCAGACGCACCTTGATTTAATATTATATAATCTTAAACTTTGTGCGACATCACATCTTCCGTAGTCGTCTCTCCTATCGAGTACCAACGTATAGTTCTAACTTCAAAGGACTGATGAGCCTACAAGCATAGATTTGAAGCAGTAGATTAGACGGTAAATCGGTAATATTGTTAGACAAGTATAGGAAATCGACAAGGAAGAAGGAAGGAATCACTTCTTCTCACAGATATATTTATGGTTTGTTACTTTACTTGCTCGTTCTTCTTTTACTTTGCCAATTTCTACTGTAAACTCCCTTCTTGAGCAACTTCAATCCAACGGTATTCTCTTGCTTCCCAATGGGCCATGGATTTATAACATGTGAGAGTTGAGAGCTGATTTTTAAGGCATAACCCGTAATCAAATAGTTCTTATGAGGGTGACATGAGCTAATTTCGACGGGTTGGCACATGGTTTACATTTGATTTGGTCTTTTTTCTTTTTCTTTTTTTTGTCGAGTTCAGACTTAGATTATTTGAATCACCAGTGGGTTTGCACATAGAATAAACGAAATCTAACGATTTCCTAGAAAGCTGATATTTTAGGGTGTTTGGTTGCATGGAAAATGGTTGTATTCTGTATGCTTGTTTTCAAAAAGTTAGTAATTGTAGTAAAGATAGCATTCCTTGTAATTTTTTTTTTTTTTTTTTTTTCTGTAAGTCATTTTTTTTCCATGTTGATTCCCACGATTGATCATGTCTTGCAATATTTAATATAAGTCAATATTTAGGTTTGTTTTCTTAGATGATAAGCCAAGCACTAACTTGTAGACTTGTAATTGTAGCATGGTTTTCGAACCATCGTTGATTTGGATGGTTAAATCATTTGGTCTGAAAATCATTCAGAGACATGGTTACGTTTCACCCTTAACCTATATTTTAGTCAAAAATTATTGACTTGAGCGGTCAAACTGTTGACCCACTCGACTCAGAGAAGACTGCTTTTATTTTAATTATTATTTTTAAATTAAAATAGACCATCCATTTGAATAGAACAGTCGAACCACCGACCTAAAAACCAATGGTCACAACAGTTGTGATTCTGAATTGATTTCATTCCTTTTTTCTTATACAGATATATCTTATTTTTCGCTACAGAAATTTCCTTAATTACTTAAAAAACTTTGACTATAAAACGGTGGGTTCAAAACCCATTCATCTTCAATATTGGACCCGTAACACCATGCAGCCGAGGCATGAGCTAATCCATTAAATTATCTCTTAACATGAGAGAAAGAAACAGAATGTAAACCAGATATTTTTTACTTAGCATCCAGAAGAAGATATATCTTGCTCTGAAGAAAATCATTCAAGGAATAATTAGAATAAGTTGGTGGGGTTATGTTTGGAGCGTGTGTCGATAGCCAACACAACATGCGCAATTCCGGTCATAATTGGCTACTCTACTGCCCAGTGCCCACACAATAACAAGTGCATACAGCAACAGGGCAAATATAGGGCCCCATTCCTCAGTGAACATAATACAAGAAATTTATGAACCCTTTTGACGTGAAGCAAATGCTAATGGAATCCAGACGTACCTACCTGTAACTTGGAGGCTTCTTGTGGCCATAAGAAAGAAGCCTTTGTTGATTTTAGAAGCCACATTTAAATTTCTAAGTCTTAAGGATGCGTTTGGCTGTAGTATAAATCTGAATCACATATAAATTTTGCACCCATTACAAACAAAGATAAGGTTATATCTAAAAAGCTAACAAAAGTATTAAAGCAGAATTTACACTCGGCCTATTGCATTTTCATACATTTACACCAGTACAAATGAATTGCAACCAAAAGGAGCTTAACTAGCAATTTAAGAGGCTCCATCAAAGCATTTATGCCATTACATCTCGCCTACCGACCAATGTAGCCATATAATTAATGTGTCCTTGCTTAGTCAATTGCGGCTCCCCACTCATGTATTAATTAAAGAGAGAATGACTGTTCAGCCCAATAATCCACTTCAGAATTCTTAGTCCTACGGTACACATAGATTGATATCAAATCTACAGGCATGATGCGATGCTACTAATAGATTATTAGGATTGTAATTTCAGAATTCTATAGTTGTTCTCTTAATTAAACATTTCTCTTTCTCCTAACCATTTTTCTCCTTAATCAAATTATGCAAGTTGATGAGGTAGTTAGTGAATTGGGCTTGGGTTGGCCTGCCATGTGGAATATTAGAAAAACGATATATGGCCGAATTGAAGTCGACACGTGCCAAGAGCTCGGATGAGTCAAGAGGCAATGATGTGCTACACTTCCATATGATTTGCAAGCTAATATGTCATTGGTACACACTGCAAATCCTGGATGACGTAAAGACACGTGGCAGACACCAGCCAAGCCCATCTAGCCGCCAAGGTTCTTGATTAAATGTATAAGTAGAGAATGACCCCGTACTAAGCACGGGGTAAAATGTGTGTATAATTTAGTTATCAAAAATTAAATTAAAAAAAAATAATATGGGTATTGTATCTTTGTAATTGACAATCTATTCTGACCTATTTTATTTGAGAGCCATTATTAATTTATGTTTTTTTTTTAATTTGATTTAAGATACTAAAGGAGATCTTATTCGTAAACAGTAACCCACTTTTATTCGGTATTTATTATTTATCTAATAAATCTATTTTGAGTTATTTATTTTTAAAAGTTAAATTAGGTTGCTTCCTAAAAGTTAAATCATGTTTGTAATTAATGGTTCCCACCATTTGTATTTAATAGACTATGAATAAACATGTATTAAGCTAATAAGTAATTGTTTATTGAGAATATTTAGGAGTGAAACTACCCACTTTTTGAATCCTATTTCTTGAATTAATAGGATGCCACCTAAATGTTGGTAGTGGGTTGTGGGCTTTAGCAGCAACTTCTGAGGAAATGCCATGTGTCTAGTTTTCCTAAAAAAATGAAAAGACCACATGTCTAAATGGTGGGGGGGGGGGGGGGGGGGGGGGGGGGGGGGGGGGGGGGGGGGCAGGGGGGGGTTGTAGTCTGGTAGTGGGTTGTGGGCTTTAGAAGGAATTTTTAAAAAATTGCCACGTCCCTAACAACTCGAATGGTGATTACTTTGAAAGTTGACACGTGTCCCATGAACAAAAAACACAATGTGATAGGAGTAAGGTTTAGCTGAACGCTTTGGTTGTTTAACTGGCTGTGGAACCAATGATGACGTTTCATGCCAGTAATAAAATGCACGGGGCCCACATCTTTCACAATGGGGCCCACTAATTCATGTGATAGTCTCTTTGCTCTCTACCTAATAAAATTACTCTAAGCTCACTTGCTCTCTAAGCTCTTCAGTTTGTTCGATTAAGTCTAGCTCATCTTAACTAGTTCGGCCTAGCCAACTACCCTATAACCCTATTGCTCTTATTAACTTGAGTGTTGAGGTACTACTCGAGAAACCACCTCTCGTCTCATTTATCTCAAGCAAACATTATCTCAAGGTGATGTTTGGTATGGCTTCCATTTATTTGAAAAATGTTTGTATTTTATTTATTTTCAAAACCAAAAAAAAAATGATTGATAAACATTTTTCGACTTACTTGATTGTTAGGCGCCATTATATGTCATTAGGCACCATTAGACGTCACATATGCATAACAATAAATAAACACTAAAATGAAGTTTTCCCCAATGGTTGACTTATACAAAAATTGAGACAAACATTTATTTGATAAGCAGACTTACCAAATAATATTTTGGAACAAACGCCCACATGACAATGAACTTGCATTGTTTTTTAAATAAACAGAAACCATACCAAACACCGTCAAATATATGTATAAAATGTTTAAATTTTATATTAAAAAAATCAAAAAACAAAGCTTTTCTATCAAGTTATAGATCCATCGCCCAAGTCCCATATTTTCATTCTCTATCTGTTTCTTTTCTTTTCTTTTTTTTGTAAATTTACGAGGCAACTGGGTCTCATGATTTTGAAAATTGGACCAGATTGGAAGGTCAGACCAGTTCATCCGGAAACCGGTTATGTCTCCAGGTCAACTGGACCCCAGAACTGTTTGACTGAGGTTCAAACCAGATGACCAAGCTTCCAAATTCATCTCTTGCTGGATAGAAATTCCATCAATCAATCTATAATAATAATAGGTAGCATGCATATCTTTTCTTTTCTTTTTTTTGTGATATCTTCTGAAGGGCTATTCAACGTGGGTAATCCATACCCAAACCCATAACCACCCAACCCAGGTGCAGCGACAAATGAAATCAAAATAAAAAGTTCGTAAGGCAATTTGCATTACAAGAATGAAAATAAATTTTTTCATTGTAACTCAACAATTTGTTGACGTTCCCCTATCAATCCTCGCTCTAAAACAAGAATGAACGCTCTGACACCATTCAATTAATTAATAAATTCACGAGGTCTGTTTCTTTATCCTCCATTTCAGCATTTCATATATAATTTCTCTCTCCTTTAAATAACTCCGCCCTGTGAACTCTTCTTGTCTATATACACTAACCCAATCTAAATCTTTAAGTAGATAATTTTAGAAGTCATCATCTGAATCAGTGGAACTCGAAGAGGAGGTCCTAGATTTATCAGACATGAAGTGCGGTGGCAATTGTGGAAATTTCACCATAATCCTCTTTATGGGTGACATTTGTGTTGGTGTATGAGAGCTCTCTATCTTCTTCCTCTGCAACTCTTGAGTAATGTCTATACATGCCTGATCAACCATGGCAAGAAAATCTTTAATTATAACAAATAACTGAAGTGGGTGAGCCCCTTTGTCCTTCGAATACCCTGCCTGGTAATACTCCGTTGTTCTCTTTACAAGCTCCATTACCCTGGTCTGTTCCCTTTTCAACGCCTTAACCTCTTCTTCAGCTCTATCCAAGAACCCTTTCATCTCCCTCACAAACCCACCTCCCTCGTTGATACTGCATCTCTCAAAAATCTCCCGAATTTCGACAATGCGGGCTGTTAGAACGGAGCATGTTTTGATGCAGGCATCGTAGTCTATTGCCGCTGATTTCTTTACGTTATAAAACTCAACGCTTAGTCCTCCAACCACCGGCAACCCATGCATTATATATTCCCTTTGTCTTTCTTCTTTTGCAGCTGAAGCCTCGGAGCTCCCACTACCATTGCTGCTGCTGCTGCGACTGTAACTTCTGCCGAGGCTGTGATTCCTGTTGATCACACAGCGTTTCCCTTCGCTCCGAACTACTTCTTGCACAACAAAGTGGAGGAGCGTAGTCTTGCCATCTGTGCTTTTAACGTCTGAGAGCTTTCGAAGCGAATTAAGGTTGAACGCCTGGGCATTCCCTCTTGCTGTTCCAGCATTCATGAGATTGCCTGCCTTAAGGATGGCTTCTAAAAGTTTGAAGAAAAGCCCACGAGCTCGTAGCTCCTTGCAAGCCAATTCAAGCGTCTGTAAGGACTCTTTCAACTGGAGGATTTCTGGTTCGTAGTTTAATCTGAAAAGCATTGCGTTGAGACGAGAAAAGGCGGAGGGAACAGCTTTGAGGATGTCGAAGAGGAAGGATTCTGCGTCGGCAAGCTTGCTGGGATTGCCGCTGAATCCAAGTAGACGGGCTTCTTCTTCTTTAGTTGGGGCAATTTTGGTAAGCTTTTCAAGGGTATCAGCACTAAGGCCACGACCCTCAAGGATGGAATCAAGGATCTCTTGGCGAGAAATGGCGAGAGATCTAAGCACTATCGCTTTGTTTTGGGATTTCCGTGGGTCGAGGATGAAGGTGCGCGCAGGCTGACCGGAGTTGGAGCTACTCGGATCCGTTGACGTCCTGGTTCTTTCAGGGGATTTCCGGTTGGTGGCAACACTACCGAACAGGGCTTCCATGAGATTGTCGTCAAACCTGTAGAAGAAATATGGATTAGTGTGATGACTTGCTCATCAACCTACCTTAAAAGCAAAAGAACAATAGATAGACGTTTTAGTTTTAATTATACCGGAATGAGCCTTCACTCATCTTGTCCCACACCATAGAGTGCTCGGCATTAGCCGCCACCTTATCCCAGTGTAAAGGCTTGAGTTTCACTTGGCTAGAGCTTTTCTCCTTCGTGCTCTCTTCTGATTTAGTCTCTGCACGTGTACTTTTGATCGATTTCCCTCTTGGCGGAGGAGGAACTTTGGACGATGAAGCAAAACCTCCCGGCTTAGGTGGTGGCGCCGGTGGTGCTGGCGTTTTCTTCAGCGGTACTGGTGGAGGAGGAGGAGGAGGCGCTGCAGGACTCTTCTTCGCTGGAATCGCCTCTGAATTTTGCGGCCGAGGAGGAGGAGGAGGTGCAGGACTTTTCTTCGTTGGTATCGCCTCTGAAGTTTGCGGAGAAGGACGAGGAGCGGGAGGAGGAGAAGGAGGAGGCGCTACAGGGCTTCTATTCGCTGGAATCGCCTCTGAAATTTGTGGAGGACGGGGAGGAGGAGGTGGTGGTGGTGGCGGTGATGTTGATGACACAGGTGGGCGCGCTGATAGTGGATGTGGTGACGGCGGCGGTGGTGGTAATGAAGGTGGGGGCACTGATGCCGGAATTGGTCTAGGCGAGGGTGTCGATACTGGAGGTCGCGCAGGTGAGGCTGCTAGCAGTGGAGGAGTTGGTGGTGGAGTTGGCGACGGTGGTCTGTCCACTTCGTGTAGAGGAATCCAATCATATATGGGTGAGCTAGCCTCTTCTCGACGTGGATCTCGTGTTTCCCGCCTAATTTCCGAAGAGGAAGCTGAAGAGCTCTCATGAAGCAGAGGAATTTCCTGAATTGGTTCAGTTCTCCTGCGTCGCTCTTGTTTACGGGCGTCCAATTCTTCTTCTCCATCGTCGAGCTGTTGTCTGACCTTACGGAAACTTCTCTTTTTCTGTCCACCCTCAAGCTTCCTCCAATACAGCACATCCAATCCATTCTCATCAACAATCACCCCTTTAAGATCATATCGCCTGAAATCATCACGGGAAACCACAACTTGATCGCGACGAAAAACCGTCTGGTTTTGGTCATCACGGCGGCGAAGTCGTTTGATGGTATATCTTTGAAGGAAAAAGAAGAAGACCCCGGCAACAACAAGAGTGCAGGCAGCAGTAATTGCGATGGCCTTAACGACTGTTTGCGTGTGCAAGTGCGAGGGTGGGTTCACTGGGGTCGGTGGTAACGATGTCTCATTTACCGACAGACTGGTAACGTCGTTCGTAGAATTGAACGTTGGAGTCGGAAAGAAAGTTTCGATGTTCTGCGGAGGATTCGGCTGAGAAGAAGAGAAGGGAAGAAAAGAAAACAAGAAAAAGAAATAGAAAGTAGAAGGAAGAATCCATGGCCGAACCATTACACCCGTAAAACCTAAGGCGAAGTTTGCAGAGAAGATTGAAACAGAGTGTCATTTCTTCTACATTTTTGGGTTAATAATTTCGAGTTTTCGTTGCTGACAGTTTCAAACAAGAGTGGTTGTTTGTGAATGAGTATTTTTAAGATTCTTCCGGGGCCTTTGAGCACTTGATATGACACATCTGTCCTCATGGTCACCGGAATCTGCAAACTCAGCACAAACAATGGCTGAATGGCATTTGGGTAATTTGAGAGTTTGAAAGTGAAGCAAAGAAATGGTCGGGGCGGTAGTTGTGAATCACTGAATTGTGATGATGGGTTTGGTCCGTCCGACTCCTTACTCCTACCCCGTCTGATTTGTAGAGGACGACTTGAAAAGCGTTGAACGGGTGTTTGATGGATTTTGAATATAAGACTTGAAGATGAACTGCTGCAGCGTTTGATCAGTATTAAAAACTATTAATTAGAAAAAGGATATCATGCCACGTAAGTTTAAAATCAAAAGTCATAAGGTAGACTCCCAATCATCCAATTTTTTTTTTTTTTTTTTTTTGCTACAAGGAAGAGATTATTCAAATATATGTGATTGTTTGTAAGTTCGGGCTACTGCAAATGAGGCCATTCAACGATTACCTAATCTGCCATCAAGATTACCAGGTCAGCGTTTGTAGTTGTGACTCAACCTGGGGCTAAGATTCTTGAAAATTTTAGCCCAAAAAAAAGGGACCTGTGACCTACTCAAAATCGGCAACTGAAGGGGCCCACGTTTAAAGGTAAACAAGATAAGAGTTCAATCAAGGGCCAACCGCCCCAGGTTCGTTACGCTAAACGAGTTGGGCTAATTAAGTTTTGGGCTTTTTGCACAAAATTATGCTTAATTAAACAGGTCAATGTGGTACACATATAAGGCTAACAATGATCAAAGTCTTGCTGTTTCAACCAAATTTTGGCCGAACCGGGTGGGTTTGGGATACCCAGATCAATATTATTATTTTCTTCTCGTATGAAACCATGAAATACATTATTCATCGGTCTTTGAAAATTTATTTTTAAGAAGTAAAAATAAATTAGACATGTGACCTACTCAAGTTTCTTCTTGTATATAATTAAAAATGTACGAAAACAAAAATAAAAATAAAATATGTATCTACCGGTTGTAGATGGAATGGTCCCCCCTCTCAACCACATTTCAACTGCATTTAAGATTTAAGAGTTAAGACGACCTAAATGGCCACGCCTAAAGAGTGTCGTCCAAAATCCGTAGTCATCCCACCGATATCTGCAAGGCTGGGTCTGCTTTGATGTAACAAAAGAGAGAAACAGAAGATTGAGGATCGAGGGAAAGTAATTCAAACGTGGCTAGATATATCTTAGGCTGTACCGCTGTATCAAACCACTCTTAACTCTCTAACACAGTAACACAAGGTTCTCTTTCGTATCATTGCTGTTTCTATTGGAAATGGGGTTTAAAAAAAAAAACATTTGAGATATATCGATATACATATTTTTGAGAAATTATATTGTCACATCATATCAGATTACTAATTCCACGAAAAAAAAATGTATCAATTGGACTAGTGTTAGCATTAATGATAGAAACATCAAATTAGGAGTTTCATGAAGTGGGTAAACTGGCTGTGACCCAGGTTGGGCTTTGGGCTCGATATTACACTGTTCAGCCTTGGACTTTAGACAAGCCCATTCAATTATTCACGTTTTGGTAAAAACTAAATCGAAGCCCAGCCCATCAACAGGTAGGAAGTCACTTTTTGATTGACTAAATAGACAACCACTTTTGAAGCGAAAAAAAAAAAAATAAGACAGCCACTTGGATACTTACAAATATAATTTATATAGGGATTGTGACTTGGTAGTTATGCCACCTATTCTCAAGGAGCATTTATTGGGTATGGTATGGTGCATGCATTTGAGTACTGTCTCCTATGTCTTATTTTGAAGAAGATTGCTGACCTGAACCTCCCCTCTTGCCATGTTTGAAGATTAAAAACTTCGGTTGCTATGGGAATGGGATCGTACCTTTTCGGCATCATAGTTTTTCTCATGTGTGTATGCATTATCCAATGACAATTTTATGTAATTTTCTTTTATTATATTTTTAAATTAAACTATAAATTTATGAAAATGCAAAATATGAATAAGAATACCTTGAAACCCAACCAGGTTTGCCGAATTCAGGTTTTACTGCAGGTTGGGGTAAGCCTGAGATTAAGGTCCGGGTCTTAGAGTGGGGCTTTAACTGGGCCAAACCCATTTACCAATTATATACAACAGGCCCAACCGCACAACCAAGTAATCTGCCTACTCGGGCATCCTCACCTACTAAGAGGGTTGAGGTGCCCTCTCAAATATCAATTGCCGTGTGACTCATCAATCATAAGAAAAGATTCGGGCCCATCGTCAAATGGATCTATCCAAGTAAAATTTCGACAGAATTTGAAAATTGTAGCTGAAAAAGTATGTCATTGATGGTCCAATAGAATCCGATTCCTCCGTAAAGAAGTATAAAGTTGCAATACTTAATAGAGGACCCACTCGATGGTAGGTTGGTAGGTCCCCGTCCGTCATGCCAACACATCGGCAGACGGCAGCTCAAGAGACATCTCGTCACTCTTGCAACGAGGACACTCACATTGAAACACTACAAAAAGAATCTAGGGAAGACTTCCAAGGGGATGATTTTAGAGTTAGTGTAGTGGGTAGAGGTGGAAAACATGTTAGTAATGAATTGATGATACACACAGAAGTCCGGATTACCTGCCAACAAAGATGTTTCAATACTAGGGGTGCAACTTGGGCGGACTCAGCCCAAGCCCGAATCATCCCAACCTGGAATATTATACACGCTGAACTTGGATTTTCGGTCCTCGGGCTGGGTTTGGGTCCAAGAAGTCGGGCTTTTCTATTTTCGGGGCCGGATTCAGGCCTATCCTTTAGATAGCCTGAACCCGGCTCAATTATATACATTTTTGTACATAGATATATGTATATATGTAAATATTGCATACATATATATATATATACACATACATATTTGCATATATACATAAGAATGTTTATATATTTTTTCATAAATACATTTATATATGTATAATTTTAGAGTGGGTTCATTGACTAACCAGAGCCCGACCCGGACCTAAGCCCAACCCAAATGCATCAAATTACAGGGAGGACTGGACTCGGATTGGGAAAATCAGGCTTGACCTCAGGATCAGGCCTTAAACCCAAATTTCAGGACCGGGCCTGGGTTGACCATAAACCCGACCCAACTGCCCGACTTGCACTCTTATCCAATACCCTGCCAACATGATCTGATACTACACATCTCATATATGGCGGATCCCAGTCTCATGGTGAGAGATGTGCGATGTAAAGATCATGTTGGGAGAGTGTTGGAACGTCTTCTGTTGGCAGGTGATCCCAATTATAGTAATAGATCCCCCACCGTGGTCCATGTTTGGGAGAATCCTAAGCTTACTTAACATGAAAACATGCATGGATTAGGTGGAAATCTTCAGATGCTGCATTGTTTCATGCCAACCTAGTAGAATACAACTTATACAAGTACTGTTGAGTAGTGTTATTATAAAAAAAAAAAAAAAAAAAATCAACTTTTTAACATTAAGAAGGCTTCTGTTTAGACCTTTAGCGAGGGAGAGGGCCATGTCGATGTCCCCCTTTCATGGTTCGTAGCTAGAAAGTAATAAAGATAATTTTGTAAGGGTTGAATATTGTTTTTAATTTTACATTGAAAAGCAAATTAAAAGAGGTGAACAAGATTTTGCAATTAAAGGGGTAGAAATAATAGTTGAAAGGTTTCAGTATAAGAAACGCACTTCCATTTTACAAGGAAATGACACACTCGTATGTTAGTTTTATATAGACAAGCAAAAAGGCTAATAATAGTAATACTACATTTGCAACTGATATTAATAATGGACAGAAATTCTCTTTTTAGTTTTCCGTTGGAACAGTGGGGGGATCCGCTTTATATAAGCAAATAAATAGAGAGATGCACAGGGATTGAATAAAGATGGGGTATAGCCGTATAGGGATTTAGGATTGGGGGTGGACCATATTGAATTGAATGAATCCCTGGATTGGATTTGAATTCAATTCCAGTTTGGAGTTGAGCTTGTGGAAGGAAATAGGAATCAATGGAAATGACTTTTGTGATTGGGAATGTGTTTAGGTATTAGTTGTCGTGGGTTTTGGACAGTGCAGAAAGCCATGCATGGATTATGGGTAGGTATACATAGTGCCATGTAACCGCTTCCAAATGACAACCTCCCCTCCCAGTATCAGTATGTGCACACAGAAGAAACCCGTGTTCATGTTTTCTTTTGTCCTGTCATGATATAAGAGGTTCATGTGTTGAAAGTTGAAAATATAGGCCCCCATACCACAACCATGAATCTTCTCACTTGCAAGTTTCTCTACTTTCAAGGTTCCCAAACATATACAAGAGTCCAGCACAAGATATCATAATTGTATAGCCGTATTCAAATGTAGCATATGGCATTTTTGTAAGTCCGGATTCGTGATAATAGATCCACCAATACTGATTTGTTCTCTCTCCAACAAACAATGTCTGAAACAATGGACCACTTCCTGAATCCTGATTTCGTCAGAGTCCTATTATAATCCGAATCAATTAATAAATTAGGCAAACCTAACCAGCTGGTCCAGCTCTTTAACTCAAGGAACCCTACATGCATACAACCCCCATCCTTGGCCAATCGATTGGCTAATTTGTCCTGCCAAACTACAACAAGCAAAAACGCCAAGAGACCATTATGGGCTACAAGTCACTCACTGAACAGACCCCTTCTGCATCTATTGGCCCTCCTATAACTCTCTACAGGTATTACGTTCCAGTGTTTACAGCCTATGAACGAAGACCCTGCGTTAAAACCATGACTGGGGCACAACTCTTGGCTGTTGGACCTTGAGACAACCAACAACCCACCCTATTACAAGTCCAGTAATCCTATTCCTATCCACAACCCGATCGGCTTAACTATTCGGTTCCTTTCCCTTCCCAAAAAGAAAAATGTAGGAAGTTCAATTGAGATTAGTGAAAATTTAAAAAAAAAAAGGCAACACTTAATAGTGTGAACTGTATGTAATTAACCCAAAATCAATGGTACACATGGCTAGAAATTATCTAAAAAACCTACAATAAAAAGAAAAAGAATGGGAAGAGTTATTCGCTGCTGGCTACTTTAGCTCGTCTTGATGGTGACTCCGGCGACGATGGAGATGACAAGGTGAAGGTGGACGTGGACGATGAAGAGGGTGATGACGACAGGGGCGATGATGGTAGGGATGAAGGTCCATCTTGCAATTTCCTCTTGTAGGACCATCTGGGTTCATTTTCCTGACCCTCCTCTCTCGTTAAATTATGCTTCAGACGCTTCACGTCCGACAACTTTACTGGCTTCACTATAAATTCCTCTGCCCCTTCTTCTAAACATCTGTTCAAACAAACACAACCAAAAGTAGTTTGTTAATAGTTGTATTCCATGTCTTATCATCCACTAGCTCTACAGAGCACACAAGTTCAAACAAAACCATCAAAACAAAATCCGAAGCAGCTTGATCACTAGATCATCTTTATGAATTTTTTCTCAAAACAGAGCTAAATGACTCCATTTTCTTTTTTAGTAACGCTTACTCGGTCTTTTTAAAGCAGAGTTGATGCTTTTAAACTCTTGAACGCAAGAAAGGAGAGAAGAGATTAAGAAAACAGAGGATAGGTAGAAAATACCTGTCAATCCGAGCCAATACGTTTTCAGACGACATGATCACCACAGGTACCTCTCTGAAGGTCGAGGATTCCTGCTTTAAAAATGTAAATAAGTAAATAACGAATTTGATGTTCTTTCTCTGTTTTGAAGCCGGCAGAGTATGATTCAAAAGAAAATTAAATCTAACCTTTATTTTCTTGAGCAGCTCATATCCGGTCATCCCAGGCATACAATAATCGGTGATAACCATATTCACCTTCAACCCCTACAATTAGAAACGAAATAGGTAAACCTCTAAAAACAAAACAAAATCTAATGAGAAACCATACAGAGCCATGATCAGCTAAGTTCACTTACATCTAATCCAACAGAGTTCTCCCCATCCAAACCTAAAAATTGCAGAGCTCTCCTTCCGCTATCCACCGCGGTAACTGAAGATTTCAACAACTTAGGTATTAGCCAACTAAAACAAACAGCGACAAGTATGAAGAAGAACTAAACACCATTCGGAGGAATTGAAAAAAGGAAGAGAACATCTGCAAGAGACCTTTACAAGAAGAGATCTTGAGCAAGCGTTCGATGACTTTACGATCAACGAGGCTATCATCAACTGCAAGAACGTGTAGCCCTTCAGACTCCACCATCGAAGGCGAGGGATCCAAATCTTCAACCACCTCTAGAGAAGGATCCAAGTCTTCGAACTTTTCCGGCCTCTGTCGCCGGGAAAAAACATTGCTTCTAGCCATTCAGTCGAATTTCTGCCGAATCTCGTTAGGGAATCTCTTCTTCTTTCGCGGAGTCTTTCTTCTTCGAAAACGATGAGAACAAAAGAACCACCCTTTGGCTCCCTCCTTTTATACACTAGGATTACGTCTCTGTCCTTGTCTCTCTCTCTCCCCCACTCACACTTCCAAATCTCAATCTTCTCTCTCCCTTTCCAAAACAAATCTGAATTCTGCTTTTTTTAAAGCAAGGTGAGATTCTGAAATCCACTTTCTTCCGATCTGCAAATCCACCCAAATTCTCTCTCTTTCTGTTGTCGTCTATTCTTCGACTCCGTATCACTTGACACGTCATCACAAGACCAAAAAAATATCTTTTCTTTCCAAATAAAAAAAAAAAAAAAAACATTTTTTCGATTGAATTTGAAAATCTCGAGCTAAACTCGCAAGAGAGAAAGATCAAGTTTTTGTGTATGTACCGACTCACCAAATTAAAATATCAATTTCCCGCGTGAAAATCCAAAAAAAAAAAAACTTGAACGGACTTTCTAATTTTCTTTTTGAAATGGCCCCCACTATTAGAGATCGATGCATTGCTGGACGATTGAGATCGTCATATAGGAAACCGAGACTTTATAAATTCCGTACGTCTAAAGTGTGGAACCTTCTTTCCATATATGGCATATCGCGATAAATTAAAGATCGTTGAACTATTGAAGTAACAAGTAAAGTAAGTGATTCTAGCACAAAAATAAGGAAAAAGATTAAAAACAAAAAAGAGAGGGAAGAAGGGATGATGTTTTTTGGGTTTTTTCGACTGGAAACTGGAAGTGGTCCCATCCAGTTGGGTGGCTCAATTAACAGCAATGTTGACCTGCAGTCAATCGAAGACCGCGCCGTCAAATCCCGGTTGACACGACCTCGTTCCGACACGGAAGTCGGAACCAAGGCGATCGGAGGCTCGAGCCTCGATCCCGTCTGGGCACGGCAGCCGAGTCGAACGATGGTAAAGGAAGGGGAACCCGTTGCTTTGCCGGTGACAGACAACCTTCGCCGTAACCAACGTAAGACGTAAGACTGGCTGAGCCGGTGCCGGGGGTTGATCGTAGCATCCGAGAATGATATAGCTGGACCCCACACCCCCACTTCTCTAGAATTAATGGTCAAATAGTAGAGATTTGGGAGTTCCAATGCAATCGAAAAGCGGGTCCCACAAACGGAGGCTTCTATTTCTTTCCGTGGAAAAATTAAAAAGGACAAGATCTCACGAAGATCGCTGGAATAGTCACTGTGACAGATTTTCACCTGGCTCATCAAAATCATCCTGTTGATCTCGTAAAACCCCCGCCCCCCCCCCCCCCCGGGAGTTTTTGGTTGCTGATGAAACCTCCTCTGAATTTTGTTAATTGAAATCACCTCCCCAGCTCCCCTCAAATTAATGAATTATGGACCTAGTTGCAATTTGGCCTCTTTTATTCGAGTCCTTTAAAATAATTATAAAAATGTTCAAAATAGCTATGCAGCTAGTATTGATAAAAATGTTTTTTCTAAATTTTTTTTTTCATATGAATGGCTTGTTCAAACTCTTTCGACCTCTTTTTTGAATTTGATATATTTTTTTAAATTTATCGTTAACTTTAAATTTCTTATTTTTTTAATTCATAAAATTTGTAAAAAGTAATTAACTTTAACAATAATTACATGGGTATCTTAGATATTTTTGTGCCTGATTCTAATATAAGGAATTAACTTGCAGCTGTATTAAAAAGCTCCAGGAAATAATTATAATTATTAAAATTTTAAGAGGGGTTTTAACAATAATGAAAAACTTCAGGGGAGGTTTCGAAAATTTACTTTAAAATTGGATGAATGGAGCCCACCACCACGCAATTTAAGCAAAGGAGTGAGGAAGAATTCGAGTGGCAGAGGATTAGTAACCAGAAAGTGAATTACTGAAGATGGAGATGACAACACCGTTACACCGAGGAGCGAGAAGTCATCCTTCCTCCCATGCGCCCATGCCATCTCCTCCGGTGTTTCTTACCTCCCTTCCGATTCCAAATTTCCAATTCCCCAATTACATTACATGAGATGAGATGAGAAGAGACCCTTCTTCTTTGTTGACAAGACGTAACGCGTTACGTCTTTCGTCTTCTCATTTCCCTTCTTTCTCCTTTTTACATTTACAAATTTTACACTACGTGGAAATTGAAAAGAAAGAAAAGAGTCGCGCGAATTGCAATCGCTTCCCGGCTAGTCATTACCTTCCGAGTTCCGAAGAAGAAAACGACGAGACGTCACGGAAATATCGGGGCTATCTTATTAAGCTGGCCCACTCACACAGAAGGACAAGGAGGACCGATTTGCATGATAACACATGATAGATTCACTGCTGTGAAAGTGTGAATGAATTGACGTTGTTTCTCACGCTCACGCATAAACAAATAAGTTGACTTTCTAGACACATTAAACCCAAAGTCCAAAGTCTAAATTGCCCTAACCCTAAAAGTGAGTCATCCCCTGCAAACATGGGCATGGGATTGCATTTGTGCAAGTGGATTGATCTGATCCAACGTTGATCCCACAGAGAAAAAGGGACCCACCCCCGGACCTACTAATAATGCTTCAATTCCCACCGTTAACCTACTACCAAAACTAGAAGACCTACAAACTCAAAAGTGGGTGCTCCCTCCTTTTTTAATGCGTAGAGAGGCACCATACAACCATAAACCCGGTCCGGTTGACTTAGTGTCGGCCACTAAATGGAGGGACAAAGCGACCGAAACACCCTTAAGCCACACGGCCTTGTTTAACCAGCCAAAGTCGTTTCAGGAATCAAATAAGGATCTGGATTCTAGACAAGGAGGCCGCGTGGGACACAATTATTTTTAATAAGCACCATTGGGGTCCTTGATTTGGAAAAGATCGCCATTTAATTTATACTCCAAAGTGTAATAGAATATTAAGGATGAGATTACAAACAACATGTATTGATTTGCTTTATTGGTAAAGAGGCTCACTTCACTTTCCTTCAACTATTCTTCATTCTTCAACACTACAACAACAAAGAGAAAGAATGGGAGCATGTTAGAGTAGAGAAGCAGCATATATAAATCATTCAATAATCTTCAATATGGCAAAATTAGGTGGGTTCATTGTAATTTATTATAATTCATTCTATTGTATTCTTGTATCTTGTCTCTTCAAATTCTGATAATACATCTTCTTTCGCCCACTAATAAAGTAGGATCATCAACCGGTGGAAAATACGGCTATATTTAGACCATGTTTTCATGTGAAGCTTATGATTCTCTCAGACACATGGGTGGACATGAATGCAATGCTACTTTTAACCCGGCCCATCTTTGGATTGAGCCTTTTCTGGGATCTACTTACGAGGCCCTGTTTCCTCCTCTTAGTTGCAAATTATAATCTCTTCATCCTCTTTTGGTCCGCTCACTTCAATAAAGGTTATGTTTGGTTTGAAGGAAAATATAGGGAAAGTATAAAAAATATAGAAACACCTATACAAGTTTTCCCATCTTTTCCTAAAAGTATGTTCTTTTACCCCCTCCTCCCTCAATTTTTGAAAAAAAAAATATATAAGCACAAGGTTCAAAATTCTGACAAACCCCTTTCAGCAAATAGGGGTATATCAAATTTATGAACCTTGAGTGGACAACTTTGGCCTTGCTTTGGTCCTCCCATGGCTCTCTTTGTTTGTAATGCAAATCTTAATTAAATATAAATTTATGTTTGTATCTATTGATTTGCACTCTTATCTGATGCAAAATTCATACTTTTTGTCACATTTACACTTTATCGGCAGTGCGCCTTTTTCACTATTCCGATGCGAAATCTGCACTCATCCTTAAAAGGCTCGGTTTAATTAGTTTGATAGCTTTCCTTCGGCTTTCTGTTTCTCTCAAATTGTATTCATACAAATAGCTAGCCTTTTCTCGACTTTAGTAGAGAAAAAAAATATACCAATGCTCAGTGGACCGCCACCAACCAGCTGGAAGGGCAGAAAATGCATCTGAAGGAATAGAGTACAAACCCTTGATAAACTAGTAATGCTTATAAGTCCTGAAACTCAAGCCATTTGTGTGCTTGATCGATCACAAGATTCTTGGAATTAGATCTGTCATCTATTTGCGAAGAGTGCCCCATATCACTACTTTTTAGGCGAGCACCTTCAAAGCTTCAACGCTGTGAGAAGAAAGAGAGATCCGATCCCCCAATATTGTTGAACTTGTGATAACTGATATGAGAAAGAATACATCCCCCAAGAAGAAAACCCTCTTCATAATAGTGCAACTTGGACTTCAACAAGATTCTTCATGCATCCTCTCGTTCATATTGCTCAGTTAAGGAACCTTGAACTGCGTGATTAATTTTCTATAGGATAAACTACGTTAACATCCTTCATTCCTTATATACTATGGTGCTGAAAGTGAAACACCTTCCTTACGCTGAGTTTGGAAGGAGTATAAATGCAAATATGTAAAGTGCAAAATCTTATATTTTGTGTATATATTTGCACTGTACATATTTGCATTTGTACTATTTCCAAATTGAGCCTTTCTGGGCATCAAACTTTGATGTATTAGGCATTTTTAAATACCCAAATTGCTCTTATTTTCTAAATTTCATATTCTAAGACGAGAAAGGAGGTTTTATTATTATTATTATTAATATTATTTTAATTAAGTGGGATGGGATCGATATATGATCGGTTTTGCCATACTGTTCTACGACATGGAGGGATTCCATGGCCAAACTACATCATCCATCTAATAAGGGGGGCGGGGTCCATCCAGGATAAATGATGCACTGATGCTTACTCCAAGCCAATTCACTCTATCTGTTCTTGGACAGGAATTATGTGAATGGTATCATATATTATATTTATAGAGGTGTCAATTGGACTGGATTTGGTCCAACCCGATCCAGTTCAATGTAAGTCCACTTACAAATGGACTGGATTCAATTCAAAATAAATCAAATTCAATGGACCCAAAACAAATCGAATGAAATATCAAAAGTTATATAAAAAATTACAAAAATATATTTAAATAAAAAAATCTAAAAATTATAAAAATATACCATTTTGGCATTGAAAACGCACTTTTGTAAAATCATTTTTTATGAAAGTATTTTGTAAAAATATTTTTATAAAAGTATTACTTTCATATAAATGTTTCTTCAAAGTATATATTCTTGTAAAGGTACTTTCGTATATCAGACTAATAAGAATATAGACCAATTTGTTTTAAATTGGTCCAATCCAATAATTATAATGGACCGTCCAAATCCAATTTAATAAAGTTTGAATCGAATTAGATCCGATCCAAAACCAATCGATTGTCACCTTTATATATTTCTTTTTCTTTTTTTGGTAAGGATAACCCTATATATTTCTGGACCTTGTATTTGTATTCTTCTCGAATTAAGCCAAAAGTGCAGGTAGCATCATGTATAAAGTAGTGGTTAGAAAATCCGGTCCTGTCACGGTAGCCTGCACGCTCAATTTTGTTGGAAATATCAGGAAAAACACGGAGTCATAACGAAACTGAGTCGAGGTCACCTGCCAACAAAACAGGTTCCAACCTTCTACCTTTCCCTACTTTGTTATTTAATAATGTTACAAAAGTGTAAATGTAAATGTAAAACCTTTTTGGGAAAGCAAACGTATACCAGGGGCATGCATGAGTTATCACTCCACAGAAACTAGAAGAATGGTCTAGTTTGTCAAAAAGTGAGAAGAATATTCATCATTACTTTGTAGATGAGTTTTTTTTTTTTTCATCACTTTATAGATGAATTGAGAATAGAAAGCACATTCAATAAATACTTTATAAATATTTTAATGGAAGAATTACTGTTCAACTCACCCCAAAATTTTTAACCCTATTATACAGGTAGATGAATATAGATCTGAAATCAATGCCAATTCTACGGATAAGATGCAGTTTATAGGGGCCATAGGAAACTGTAATTTCATATTTCTGCGGTGGAATGGCCTAATCCGGACTCAGATGAATCGGGATCTGAGCATAAGGCTTAGGGCCAGTTTTATTGCACCGAAAAACATCGTTGACTGCTATTGAACCATTCACCCAATTGACCCAAAGAATCAAACTGCGGGCTCCTCTTTCAATTGATGATGTGCCACACTTTGACCTATTCAACCCGATCAGTTCAAGTGTTGACCTGCACTCCAAAGCAAAAATAATTCAACCTATGATTGTCGATCTCAACCAAAATCCAAACGAAACATCTGGCCATTCGACCTAACGGTTCAGCAGAAGCTGTATTTAAAATGATTTAAATGCTACTATGTCAACAACTTGAATTGTTGACCTCAATTAGCCCAAACCTGACTCAACTCTGACCCAATGGGGTCGGGTCAAAATTGGTTTACTAGTGTCCCATTGGAATTGGGATTTGCTCTTCACAGATTATATCTCATACAGACCTCACATCACATCCCACCATGACCATTTCCTACACACAAAGTACAGGAGATATCCCGACCAACAGCTAGGATTTGTTGTGAAATTGGTGTAAGAAGCGCTCTATTGGGAGCAGATCAGAACTCCCATTTGACATCCCTACCCAGTTTATTCTGTCAAATGGCTTCTCATCATGAGCTCTAAAATCATTTCTCACTGCTCCAACGCATGTTTGTGTTGCTCCCGTTTCTCTAAAATCAGTTTTCCTGATCCCCTAAAATCATTTCTGGCTATTTCAATCCATGTTCTGCGACTGACTTTTTTCTATCTCCTTCAATCTCGGACTCTGATGTTTCAGTTTTTCTTATGGTGGCTAAAAATAGTCTTTTATTTTAAATCATCATAGTCTATGTTAAGTAATCTGATTGACTTACTGAAGTCGCACTTAATTTTTTTTTAGCTTAATCCATTTTTATGATCTTTCATATTTTCTCACTCATTCTTCCCAATATTTATACTGTCGCATTGAAAGTAACAAGGGCGCCATCAGTAAACTCGTTTGATTCACAGCCGGAATTGGAACTGGAATGGTATATTTCTTTGGTTTAAACATGAATAAGAATGAGAACTGGAATCAGCCTTTTAAAGGGAGGGGTAGGGAATGGCCATTCCATCAAATGGGGGAATGTCATTCTAGCAGGAATGGGAATGGGATTCGATTCTGTTCAGCCAAACATTTGAAATCGGGATAGCCCATACAGATTCCAATTCCAAATTCCTATTCCCGCAAACCAAACAGAAATTAAATATATGTTTTCGCCCTCAAATTTGAATGGGCCAAAATGGCTTTGTCGTGTGCAAAGTAATTAAACTGCAACTTGGTCCGGGTTAGTCCAAACCCAACCCAAAAAAAAATCGGGTTAGGGTTGACTACTCGAGCAAGCCGACTTTGTAGTACATATATATCATACATTGATTTGTTGAGATGCATGATAGTTGTATAGCCACCATCACATACTATCATATATTTTATTTCAAATAATCACTTCACTTGATTCTAATTAGAAATACTAAAACCTTAATAACATATTTTATATTTTCTGAGTATTTTATTCTTTATCTCCTCTTGTTATTTGTCACCTATATAGCTTATTGCCCATGAAAGATCTATTACAAGTCATCATAATAAACTATAGTCATTTCGAATACTTTTTTTTATGAAATATATACTTAAAGAACCAATAAAAATATTATAAATAAATAATAATAAAATATAAGATTAATATATGTAATGAAAATTGAGTTAAGATCTAAAATTAAAAAAATTTTGTAAGATCTTGAAGGATAGAAAGAAGGTTAGTTTCAGTCCAACTCGAAATTGATTTGGATTGGATTAGGATTGAAAGAATTTAATTAGGGTTAAGATTAGGATTAGATAAATCGAAACTGATTAGGGTTAGGACTGGGTTTAAAACTTACGGTCGAACTAGGGTTGGCCTCAACCCAAACGAGCCGCCTTGCAGCGCTAGTGCAAAGGTCCAATATGTAAAGTACACGGGTAGGGCACCCAAGAATGATACAATTTACATGTCAAATGGATCCGAATAAATCCAGCGGATTATCCATTAACAATGCCCAGTGTAAAAAGAGGATACG